>NC_086451.1:46578901-46821401 GCF_028390025.1 Pseudophryne corroboree
TGGCATCTAAAATAAGTGCAATGTCCATTTCTGCCAGGAGAGGGTTATGGACTCGGCAGTGGACAGGTGATGCAGATTCTAAAAGGCACATGGAAGTTTTGCCTTATAAGGGTGAGGAGTTGTTCGGGGATGGTCTCTCGGACCTCGTTTCCACAGCAACAGCTGGGAAGTCAGTATTTTTACCCCATGTTCCCTCACAGCCAAAGAAAGCACCGTATTATCAGGTACAGTCCTTTCAGCCCCATAAGGGCAAGCGGGTTAAAGGCGCGTCCTTTCTGCCCAGAGGCAGAGGTAGAGGGAAAAAGCTGCAGCATACAGCCAGTTCCCAGGAGCAAAAGTCCTCCCCCGCTTCCTCCAAGTCCACCGCATGACGCTGGGGCTCCACAGGCGGAGCCAGGTACGGTGGGGGCCCGTCTCAAAAACTTCAGCAATCAGTGGGCTCGCTCACGGGTGGTTCCCTGGATCCTTCAAGTAGTATCTCAGGGGTACAAGCTGGAATTCGAGACGTCCCCCCCCCCCGCCGTTTCCTCAAATCTGCCTTGCCAACAACTCCCTCAGGCAGGGAGGCAGTGTTAGAGGCAATTCACAAGCTGTATTCTCAGCAGGTGATAGTCAAGGTGCCCCTCCTTCAACAAGGACGGGGTTACTATTCCACAATGTTTGTGGTACCGAAACCGGACGGTTCGGTGAGACCCATTTTAAATTTGAAATCCTTGAACACATATATAAAAAAATTCAAGTTCAAGATGGAATCGCTCAGGGCGGTTATTGCAAGCCTGGACGAGGGGGATTACATGGTATCACTGGATATCAAGGATGCTTACCTGCATGTCCCCATTTACCATCCTCACCAGGAGTACCTCAGATTTGTGGTACAGGATTGTCATTACCAATTCCAGACGTTGCCGTTTGGTCTGTCCATGGCACCGAGGGTATTTACCAAGGTAATGGCCGAAATGATGATACTCCTTCGAAAAAAGGGAGTTTTAATTATCCCGTACTTGGACGATCTCCTGATAAAGGCGAGGTCCAGGGAGCAGTTGTTGGTCGGGGTAGCACTATCTCGGGAGGTGCTACAACAGCACGGTTGGATTCTAAATATTCCAAAGTCACAGCTGGTCCCTACGTGTCTACTATTCCTGGGGATGGTTCTGGAAACAGAACAGAAAAAAGTGTTTCTCCCGGAGGAGAAGGCCAAGGAGCTGTCATCTCTAGTCAGAGGCCTCCTAAAACCAAAACAGGTGTCGGTGCATCACTGCACGCGAGTCCTGGGAAAAATGGTAGCTTCCTACGAAGCAATTCCATTCGGCAGGTTCCATGCAAGGACTTTTCAGTGGGACCTGTTGGACAAGTGGTCCGGATCGCATCTTCAGATGCATCGGCTGATAACCCTGTCTCCAAGGACCAGGGTGTCTCTGCTGTGGTGGCTGCAAAGTGCTCATCTTCAAGAGGGCCGCAGATTCGGCATACAGGACTGGGTCCTGGTGACCACGGATGCCAGCCTTCGAGGCTGGGGGGCAGTCACACAGGGAAGAAACTTCCAAGGACTATGGTCAAGTCAGGAGACTTCCCTACACATAAATATTCTGGAACTGAGGGCCATTTTCAATGCCCTAAGTCAGGCAAAACCCCTGCTTCAAAACCAGCCGGTACTGATCCAGTCAGACAACATCACGGCAGTCGCCCATGTAAACCGACAGGGCGGCACAAGAAGCAGGACGGCGATGGCAGAAGCCACAAGGATTCTCCGATGGGCGGAAAATCACGTGTTAGCACTGTCAGCAGTGTTCATTCCGGGAGTGAACAACTGGGAAGCAGACTTCCTCAGCAGGCACGATCTCCACCCGGGAGAGTGGGGACTTCATCCAGAAGTCTTCCAACTGATTGTAAACCGTTGGGAAAGGCCACAGGTGGACATGATGGCGTCCCGCCTAAACAAAAAGCTATAAAGATATTGCGCCAGGTCAAGAGACCCTCAGGCGATAGCTGTGGACGCTCTAGTGACACCGTGGGTGTACCGGTCGGTTTATGTGTTCCCTCCTCTTCCTCTCATACCCAAGGTACTGAGGATAATAAGGAGAAGAGGAGTAAGAACTATACTCATTGTTCCGGATTGGCCAAGAAGAGCTTGGTACCCGGAACTTCAAGAAATGATCTCAGAGGACCCAAGGCCTCTGCCGCTCAGACAGGACCTGCTGCAGCAGGGGCCCTGTCTGTTCCAAGACTTACCGCGGCTGCGTTTGACGGCATGGCGGTTGAACACCGGATCCTGAAGGAAAAGGGCATTCCGGAGGAAGTCATTCCTACGCTGATTAAAGCTAGGAAAGAAGTGACCGCAAACCATTATCACCGTATTTGGCGAAAATATGTTGCGTGGTGTGAGGCCAGGAAGGCCCCAACGGAGGAATTTCAGCTGGGCCGTTTTCTGCACTTCCTACAGTCAGGGGTGACTATGGGCCTAAAATTGGGTTCCATTAAGGTCCAGATTTCGGCTCTATCGATTTTCTTCCAGAGAGAACTGGCTTCACTACCTGAAGTTCAGACTTTTGTTAAGGGAGTGCTGCATATTCAGCCCCCTTTTGTGCCTCCAGTGGCACCTTGGGATCTCAACGTGGTGTTGGATTTCTTAAAGTCACATTGGTTTGAGCCACTTAAAACCGTGGAATTAAAATATCTCACGTGGAAAGTGGTCATGCTGTTGGCCTTGGCTTCGGCCAGGCGTGTGTCAGAATTGGCGGCTTTGTCATGTAAAAGCCCTTATCTAATTTTCCATATGGATAGGGCAGAATTGAGGACTCGTCCCCAGTTTCTCCCTAAGGTGGTATCAGCCTTTCATTTGAACCAACCTATCGTGGTGCCTGCGGCTACTAAAGACTTGGAGGCTTCCAAGTTGTTGGACGTAGTCAGGGCCCTGAAAATGTATGTTTCCAGGACGGCGAGTGTCAGGAAAACTGACTCGCTATTTATCCTGTATGCACCCAACAAACTGGGTGCTCCTGCTTCAAAGCAGACTATTGCTCGCTGGATCTGTAGTACGATTCAGCTTGCACATTCTGCGGCTGGACTGCCGCATCCTAAATCAGTGAAAGCCCATTCCACAAGGAAGGTGGGCTCTTCTTGGGCGGCTGCCCGAGGGGTCTCGGCTTTACAACTTTGCCGAGCAGCTACTTGGTCGGGGTCAAACACATTTGCTAAATTCTACAAGTTTGACACCCTGGCTGAGGAGGACCTAGAGTTTGCCCATTCGGTGCTGCAGAGTCATCCGCACTCTCCCACCCGTTTGGGAGCTTTGGTATAATCCCCATGGTCCTTACGGAGTCCCAGCATCCACTTAGGACGTCAGAGAAAATAAGATTTTACTCACCGGTAAATCTATTTCTCGTAGTCCGTAGTGGATGCTGGGCGCCCATCCCAAGTGCGGATTGTGTGCAATACTTGTATATAGTTATTGCTTAACTAAAGAGTTATTGTTGAGCCATCTGTTGAGAGGCTCAGTTATATTTCATACTGTTAACTGGGTATAGTATCACGAATTATACGGTGTGATTGGTGTGGCTGGTATGAGTCTTACCCGGGATTCAAAATCCTTCCTTATTGTGTTAGCTCTTCCGGGCACAGTATCCTAACTGAGGTCTGGAGGAGGGTCATAGTGGGAGGAGCCAGTGCACACCAGGTAGTCCTAAAGCTTTCTTTAGTTGTGCCCAGTCTCCTGCGGAGCCGCTATTCCCCATGGTCCTTACGGAGTCCCAGCATCCACTACGGACTACGAGAAATAGATTTACCGGTGAGTAAAATCTTATTTTCCATGAAATATGCACAAGACAGACTCTAGAAAAGCCTATTGCAATATGTTGGAATGTGTCATACTGTAAATACCAATAACGTCATATTCTGTACATTCAATCTGTCTGGCTCCGTATGTCCTTTTAAGGCTTGTGCTATAAAACTGAGCGTGACTTCCTATCTCTTGACGAAAAAGAGGTATTTGGATGTTAATGGAGAGAAAAAAAAGAAAAATTATATTTTTATTCTTCTGGAATGTAAACATTTATTTTTTTGTGGTATCACAGAAGTCATCTAAAAACGTTGCACCAAAAACATGGCTTGTGTCTAGCTCCAAAATATTCCTTTATTCCTTATGGACGTGTTTCCTATCAGCAGCATAATGACTGATCAGTCTGGAAACAGGCTCCCGCTTTCCCCATGTATGACTCAGGGCTGAAGAATGCATTAACTAGTGAGCTTCAACACGCAAAGATTTACCATTGTGTGGGGGGCATTTATCAAACCTTCTAAAGTTGACATGCGGAGGTGTTGGTCATAGTAGCCAGTCAGATTCTAGCTACTTACAGTACGTACACACCTTTAGGGGAAAGTTGCAGCTCTTGTTGGGGGCGGGACAATGCAAGTTGTGTCATTAGGCAGCATAATTCTGCATTTCACATGGGAGTGGGCGGTGCCAAAATGACACCAGCGAATCACGGCATTAAGCTGTGTGGGGGCAAGCCTCCGGTTGTAGTCAGTCAGGGTTACTATTGTAGGTTTCTCAAACCCCCCCCCCCTGTGTGCGCCACTGCCTCTACAATTACCCATTAATTGCTAGTGATTTTGGTCCAGAAAGGGAAATACCTCCTAAGGGGTCTATTTACTAAGCCTTGGATGGAGATAAAGTCGCTGGAGATAAAGTACCAGCCAATCGGCTCCTGTCTGTGACATGGCAGTTAGGAGCCTATTGGCTGGTACTTTATTTCCAGCAACTTTATCTCCATCCAAGGCTTAGTAAATAGACCCTTATACCGCTTTCACATCGCAATGCCGGGTTGCACCCAGGAATTGGAAACAGGTCCTTCCCGTGTGTGACACGGCGTTGGACCCTTACACACTGGCTTCCCAACCTGGCAATATGCTGGGTCGGGTTGCCAACAGAGGGCGAGGGCGGAGCCAGCATCGGAAGCAGGTGTGGCGGCGGCGCTGGGAGATGAGATCATCTCCACGCCACCTCTGCCTATACCGTAAACGGTTCTCGGGTCGCATCAACCCGGCAAGCCATTCACACTGCACCTGACCCTGTAATAACCCGGGAATAACCAGCGGTGCAAGTGTGCGGGTACAGGTGGGTACGGCATACCCTTAAGAATTTAGCCGTGGGTACGCCATACCCACACCGACGGGCCGCCGCTCCTCGCCGCTCCGTCCCTCCCCCTCCCTCTGCTGCTCACCGCCGCTCCCGCTGATGTGAGGGGAGGAGAGCGCAGCCTGCGTCTCTCCTGCCCCTCAGTGTCTTCGTTCAATTCAGCGCCGCCCGTGAGCCAATCAGAGCTCGCGGACCGGCAGCCAAGGCTGCCAGGACCGTGAGCATTGATTGGCTCACGGATCGGCGCTGAATTGAACTAAGACACCCGCACCCGCCGGAGACTGAGTGGAAGGAGAGGCGCAGGCTGCGCTCTCCTCCCCTCACACAGACACACACAGGACAGCAGCAGCAGCGGTGGTGAGCAGCAGGGGAGGGGAGGGGGCTTTATGTATACCTGGCCCTGGGGGCATATCTGGCACTGGGGGGGCATGTATACCTGGCACTGGGAGCATATCTGGCACTGGGGGGGCATGTATAGTATACCTGGCACTGGGAGCATATCTGGCACTGGGGGGGCATGTATACCTGGCACTGGGAGCATATCTGGCACTGGGGGCATATCTGGCACTGGGGACATATCTGGCACTGGGGGGACTTGTGTATCTGGCACTGGGGGCATATCTGGCACTGGGGGGACATGTGTATCCGGCACTGTGGGCATATCTGGCACTGGGGGGACATGTGTATCTGGCACTGGGGGCATATCTGGCACTGGGGGGACATGTGTATCTGGCACTGGGGGCATATCCGGCACTGGGGGGGAATGTGTATCTGGCACTGGGGGCATAGCTGGCACTGTAAGGACATGTGTATCTGGCACTGGGGGGACATGTGTATCTGGCACTGGGGGCATATCTGGCACTGGGGGGGCATATGTATCTGGCACTGGGGGCATATCTGGCATTGTGGGGACATGTGTATCTGGCACTGGGGGCATATCTGGCACTGCGGGGGCACGTGTATCTGGCACTGGGGGGACATGTGTATCTGGCACTGGGGGGCATATCTGGCACTGGGGGGGACATGTGTATCTGGCACTGGGGGCATATCTGGCACTGCGGGGACATGTGTATCTGGCACTGGGGGCATATCTGGCACTGGGGGGACATGTGTATCTGGCACTGGGGGCATATCTGGCACTGCGGGAACATGTGTATCTGGCACTGTGGGCATATCTGGCACTGCGGGGACATGTGTATCTGGCACTGGGGGCATATCTGGCACTGTGGGAGCATGTGTATCTGGCACTGGGGGGCATATCTGGCACTGTGGGAGCATGTGTATCTGGCACTGGGGGGCATATCTGGCACTGGGGGGGACATGTGTATCTGGCACTGGGGGCATATCTGGCACTGGGGGGACATGTGTATCTGGCACTGGGGGCATTTCTGTATCTGGCACTGGGGGCATATCTGGCACTGTGGGGGCATTTCTGTATCTGGCACTGGGAGGCAATGTATATCTGACACAGTGGGGGCATTTGTGTATCTGGCACTGTGGGCAATGTGTATCTGGCACTGTGAGGCAATGTATATCTGGCACTCTGGGGGCATTTGTGTATCTGGCACAATGAGGCAATGTGTATCTGCAGGGGCGGATCCAGAAGAAAATGAAAGGGGGGGCACCATGATAGGGGAATGGTAATAGTTATATTTACATGCACCTAAGGCACGCGTGCTCCCAGATAAGGGGTGTGGTATCACAGGGGGCGTGGCCTCATAGAATACGCCATGAGGTAATGATTGGCTGTAGGAATGCATCCTGGTTTATTGCCAAAGTTTCACCCTGATGAAAAGGCTGAGTGGGCCTTGAAATGTTGGTCACCTGTTCCATTAGTTATGGGAGCCTGGAAGGCACCCCAGCACAATATAATTATTGTAGTTTTTAGTTGGTGGTGGCAGGTGCAGCATACCTTGTTTTGGGCACTGCACTGAGACTCAGACTGCAGGACACGAACTGCCCATCTTTGATTAGCAGAAGCAGCCAGCTGGATCTCCAACAAGCAGCATAATACTTCTACAGGACAGCCCTGTCACAATCACACGGGCCGCCTTCTCAAAGCTGAGGCAGAGTGTGACTGCACCTAGCATGGTGGTAAAGGAAGTGGAGGAGGAAGTGCTGGGATACTGTGTGGTGCAGTGAGGGCTAATGAAGCCTTCTGCGCCCTCATAAGTAACAGTCTTACTCAATGCTGGCATTTGAACCCGGCACCTGGCCTGGACTCTGGCAGTGGGGGAGGTAGGTTGCGGTGTGAGCTCCCCATTGGTTACCACACGGACTTGCTGTTAGAGCCGCGGCGGGTCCTAGTGCCTGCCGGCTCTTTTATCAAATCTGACTGACGGAAATAGCAGTAGTGCTGCTGCTGTTCTCCTTTTGAAAAAAAAGAAGAAGTCAGAAATGACAGGGGGGTGGGGCATGGGCCTGAGTGCCCCCCCCCCCCTGGATCCGCCTATGTGTATCTGGCCCTGGGAGGCAATGTATATCTGGCACTGTGGGGCAATGTATATCTGGCACTGTGGGGCAATGTATATCTGGCACTGTGGGGCAACGTGTATCAGGCACTATTGGGGTCATATGTGTATCTGCCCCTCCCCCCATATGTGTATCACGCCCCCATTTTCATTGGCCATGCCCCATGTGGCATTTGGCCACACCCTTTTTTTTGGTGCACGCGTCTTTGGCGCACGCACACAGTACCTGTAAGACATTTTTTCTAATTGCACCACTGGGAATAACCCTTCTTTATTCCGGGGTTGAATTACCGGGTCAGGTGACCCGGGAATTCGGCAGTGACCCCTTTCACACCGCACAGCGACCTGCGCCAACCCGTCAATATAGCGGGTCGATACCGGGATATTTGTGCGGTGTGAAAGGGGTATTACTCACATGAAAAAGCTGTCTCAATCAGGAAGGCATGACAGAACCATCCAATCAGGACTGTCCGGTCTGCATTGGCCTGCATTTGGGAGGTATATGTGGAGAGTATGGAGTTCATTAATGAAGATCAGACAGAGCACACAGCAAAACACCCTGGATTTGTATTGGTGCCACTATATAAGTTGTCCATCCACGTACTGTATATAAAAGCGCACAACTACCCTTTTAGGAGATACCTCAGCGTTTGAGAAGTGTACAGAGAAAACATACAGTAAATAGGACTTGTGGCCGCTCTTGCTGGGAGAAAAGTAATCAAGACTGAATGAAACTTTAAACAATTTTTCTCTAACGTCCTAGTGGAAGCTGGGGACTCCGAAAGGACCATGGGGAATAGCGGCTCCGCAGGAGACTGGGCACAAAGTAAAAGCTTTAGGACTAGCTGGTGTGCACTGGCTCCTCCCCCTATGACCCTCCTCCAAGCCTCAGTTAAGATTTTGTGCCCGAACGAGAAGGGTGCAATCTAGGTGGCTCTCCTGAGCTGCTTAGAGTAAAAGTTTAAATAGGTTTTTTTTATTTTCAGTGAGACCTGCTGGCAACAGGCTCACTGCATCGAGGGACTAAGGGGAGAAGAAGCGAACTCACCTGCGTGCAGAGTGGATTGGGCTTCTTAGGCTACTGGACATTAGCTCCAGAGGGACGATCACAGGCCCAGCCATGGATGGGTCCCGGAGCCGCGCCGCCGGCCCCCTTACAGAGCCAGAAGAGTGAAGAGGTCCGGAAAATCGGCGGCAGAAGACGTCCTGTCTTCAATAAGGTTGCGCACAGCACCGCAGCTGTGCTCCATTGCTCTCAGCACACTTCACACTCCGGTCACTGAGGGTGCAGGGCGCTGGGGGGGGGCGCCCTGGGACGCAATGAAAATACCTTAAATGGCTAAAAATACATCACATATAGCTCCTGGGCTATATGGATGTATTTAACCCCTGCCAGTTTTCCACAAAAAAGCGGGAGAAAGGCCGCCGAAAAAGGGGCGGAGCCTATCTCCTCAGCACACAAGCGCCATTTTTTCCTCACAGCTCCGTTGGAGGAAGGCTCCCTGACTCTCCCCTGCAGTCCTGCACAACAGAAACAGGGTAAAACAAGAGAGGGGGGGCACTAAATTGGCATATTAATATATACAGCAGCTATATTAGGGAAAAACACTTATATAAGGTTATCCCTGTATATATATAGCGCTCTGGTGTGTGCTGGCAAACTCTCCCTCTGTCTCCCCAAAGGGCTAGTGGGGTCCTGTCCTCTATCAGAGCATTCCCTGTGTGTGTGCTGTGTGTCGGTACGCTGTGTCGACATGTATGAGGAGGAAAATGGTGTGGAGGCGGAGCAGTTGCCTGTGTTAGTAATAGTGATGTCACCCCCTAGGGAGTCGACACCTGACTGGATGGTCTTATGGAAAGAATTACGTGATAGTGTCGGCACTTTACAAAAGACTGTTAACGACATGAGACAGCCGGCAAATCAGTTAATACCTGTACAGGCGTCTCAAACACCGTCAGGGGCTATAAAACGCCCGTTACCTCAGGTCGATACAGACACTGACACGGACACTGACTCCAGTGTCGACGGTGAGGAAACAAACGTATTTTCCAGTAGGGCCACACGTTACATGATCACGGCAATGAAGGAGGTTTTGAACATTTCTGATACTACAAGTACCACAAAAAAGGGTATTATGTGGGGTGTGAAAAAACTACCCATAGTTTTTCCTGAATCAGATGAATTAAATGAGGTGTGTGATGAAGCGTGGGTTTCCCCCGATAAAAAAACTGCTAATTTCTAAAAAATTATTGGCATTATACCCTTTCCCGCCAGAGGTTAGGGCGCGTTGGGAAACACCCCCTAGCGTAGATAAGGCGCTCACACGCTTATCAAAACAAGTGGCGTTACCGTCCCCTGATACGGCCGCCCTCAAGGAACCAGCTGATAGGAAGCTGGAAAATATCCTTAAAAGTATATACACACATACTGGTATTATACTGCGACCAGCAATCGCCTCAGCCTGGATGTGCAGTGCTGGGGTGGCTTGGTCGGATTCCCTGACTGAAAATATTGATACCCTGGACAGGGACAATATTTTATTGACTATAGAGCATTTAAAGGATGCATTTCTATATATGCGAGATGCACGGAGGGATATTTGTACTCTGGCATCAAGAGTAAGTGCGATGTCCATTTCTGCCAGAAGAGGATTATGGACGCGACAGTGGTCAGGGGATGCGGATTCCAAACGGCATATGGAAGTATTGCCGTATAAAGGGGAGGAGTTATTTGGGGTCGGTCTATCGGACCTGGTGGCCACGGCAACGGCTGGAAAATCCACCTTTTTACCCCAAGTCACCTCGCAGCAGAAAAAGATACCGTCTTTTCAGGCTCAGTCCTTTCGTCTCCATAAGGGCAAGCGGGCAAAAGGCCACTCATATCTGCCCCGGGGCAGAGGAAGGGGAAAAAGACTGCAGCAAACAGCCTCTTCCCACGAACAGAAGCCCTCCCCCGCTTCTGCCAAGTCCTCAGCATGACGCTGGGGCCTTACAAGCGGACTCAGGCACGGTGGGGGCCCGTCTCAAGAATTTCAGCGCGCAGTGGGCACACTCGCAAGTGGACCCCTGGATCCTGCAGGTAGTATCTCAGGGGTACAAATTGGAATTCGAGACGTCTCCCCCTCGCCGGTTCCTGAAGTCTGCTTTACCAACGTCTCCCCCCGACAGGGAGGCGGTATTGGAAGCCATTCACAAGCTGTATTCCCAGCAGGTGATAATCAAGGTACCCCTCCTACAACAGGGAAAGGGGTATTATTCCACGCTGTTTGTGGTACCGAAGCCGGACGGCTTGGTGAGACCCATTTTAAATCTGAAATCCTTGAACACTTACATAAAAAGGTTCAAGTTCAAGATGGAGTCACTCAGAGCAGTGATAGCGAACCTGGAAGAAGGGGACTATATGGTGTCTCTGGACATCAAGGATGCTTACCTCCATGTCCCAATTTGCCCTTCTCACCAAGGGTACCTCAGGTTTGTGGTACAGAACTGTCACTATCAGTTTCAGACGCTGCCGTTTGGATTGTCCACGGCACCCCGGGTCTTTACCAAGGTAATGGCCGAAATGATGATTCTTCTTCGAAGAAAAGGCGTCTTAATTATCCCTTACTTGGACGATCTCCTGATAAGGGCAAGGTCCAGAGAACAGTTAGAGGTCGGAGTAGCACTATCTCAAGTAGTACTACGACAGCACGGATGGATTCTAAATATTCCAAAATCACAGCTGATTCCGACGACACGTCTGCTGTTCCTAGGGATGATTCTGGACACAGTACAGAAAAAGGTGTTTCTCCCGGAGGAGAAAGCCAAGGAGTTATCCGACCTAGTCAGGAACCTCCTAAGACCAGGCCAAGTGTCAGTACATCAATGCACAAGGGTCCTGGGAAAGATGGTGGCTTCTTACGAAGCGATTCCATTCGGCAGATTCCACGCAATAACTTTTCAGTGGGATCTGCTGGACAAATGGTCCGGATCGCATCTTCAAATGCATCAGCGGATAACCCTGTCTCCAAGGACAAGGGTGTCTCTCCTGTGGTGGTTACAGAGTGCTCATCTCCTAGAGGGCCGCAGATTCGGCATTCAGGATTGGGTCCTGGTGACCACGGATGCCAGCCTGAGAGGCTGGGGAGCAGTCACACAGGGAAGAAATTTCCAGGGCTTGTGGTCAGGCAAGACCTCTGCTTCAGGGTCAGCCAGTGTTGATCCAGTCGGACAACATCACGGCAGTCGCCCACGTAAACAGACAGGGCGGCACAAGAAGCAGGAGGGCAATGATGGAAGTGGCAAGGATTCTTCGCTGGGCGGAGAATCATGTGATAGCACTGTCAGCAGTGTTCATTCCGGGAGTGGACAACTGGGAAGCAGACTTCCTCAGCAGACACGATCTTCACCCGGGGGAGTGAGGACTTCACCCAGAAGTCTTCCACATTATTGTGAACCGTTGGGAAAAACCAAAGGTGGACATGATGGCGTCCCGCCTCAACAAAAAACTGGACAGATATTGCGCCAGGTCAAGGGACCCTCAGGCAATAGCTGTGGACGCTCTGGTAACACCGTGGGTGTACCAGTCAGTGTATGTGTTCCCTCCTCTTCCTCTCATACCAAAAGTACTGTGAATCATAAGAAGGAGAGGAGTAAAGACTATACTCGTGGCTCCGGATTGGCCAAGAAGGACTTGGTACCCGGAAATTCAAGAGATGCTCACGGAAGACCCGTGGCCTCTACCTCTAAGAAAGGACCTGCTCCAGCAGGGACCATGTCTGTTCCAAGACTTACCGCGGCTGCGTTTGACGGCATGGCGGGTGAACGCCGGATCCTGAAGGAAAAAGGCATTCCGGATGAAGTCATCCCTACCCTGATCAAAGCCAGGAAGGATGTAACCATACAACATTATCACCGTATTTGGCGTAAATATGTTGCGTGGTGCGAGGCCAGGAAGGCCCCTACAGAGGAATTTCAACTGGGTCGTTTCCTGCATTTCCTGCAAACAGGACTGTCTATGGGCCTCAAATTAGGGTCCATTAAGGTTCAAATTTCGGCCCTGTCAATATTCTTCCAAAAAGAACTGGCTTCTGTTCCTGAAGTTCAGACGTTTGTCAAGGGAGTACTGCATATACAGCCTCCTTTTGTGCCTCCAGTGGCACCTTGGGATCTCAATGTAGTTTTGGGATTCCTAAAATCACATTGGTTTGAACCACTCACCACTGTGGACTTAAAATATCTCACATGGAAAGTGGTAATGCTGTTAGCCCTGGCTTCAGCCAGGCGTGTCTCAGAATTGGCGGCTTTATCCTATAAAAGCCCTTACCTAATTTTTCATACGGACAGGGCAGAATTGAGGACTCGTCCTCAATTTCTTCCTAAGGTGGTTTCAGCATTTCACTTAAACCAGCCTATTGTGGTGCCTGCGGCTACTAGGGACTTGGAGAATTCCAAGTTGCTGGACGTAGTCAGGGCCCTGAAAATATATGTTTCCAGGACGGCTGGAGTCAGAAAATCTGATTCGCTGTTTATCCTGTATGCACCCAGCAAGGTGGGTGCTCCTGCTTCTAAGCAGACGATTGCTCGTTGGATTTGTAGTACAATTCAGCTTGCACATTCTGTGGCAGGCCTGCCACAGCCAAAATCTGTAAAAGCCCATTCCACACGGAAAGTGGGCTCATCTTGGGCGGCTGCCCGAGGGGTCTCGGCTTTACAACTTTGCCGAGCAGCTACTTGGTCAGGGGCAAACACGTTTGCTAAATTCTACAAATTTGATACCCTGGCTGAGGAGGACCTGGAGTTCTCTCATTCGGTGCTGCAGAGTCATCCGCACTCTCCCGCCCGTTTGGGAGCTTTGGTATAATCCCCATGGTCCTTTCGGAGTCCCCAGCATCCACTAGGACGTTAGAGAAAATAAGAATTTACTTACCGATAATTCTATTTCTCATAGTCCGTAGTGGATGCTGGGCGCCCATCCCAAGTGCGGATTGTCTGCATTACTTGTACATAGTTATTGTTACAAAAATCGGGTTATTGTTGTTGTGAGCCATCTTTTCAGAGGCTCCTTCTGTTATCATGCTGTTAACTGGGTTCAGATCACAAGTTGTACGGTGTGATTGGTGTGGCTGGTATGAGTCTTACCCGGGATTCAAAATCCTTCCTTATTGTGTACGCTCGTCCGGGCACAGTATCCTAACTGAGGCTTGGAGGAGGGTCATAGGGGGAGGAGCCAGTGCACACCAGCTAGTCCTTAGGCTTTTACTTTGTGCCCAGTCTCCTGCGGAGCCGCTATTCCCCATGGTCCTTTCGGAGTCCCCAGCATCCACTACGGACTATGAGAAATAGAATTATCGGTAAGTAAATTCTTATTATTACAATACTTCATGAAATTAAAAAAACAAACATATTCATAAAATCATAGAAATCGCATAAACATTGGTATACTGTATATCGGCATCTGATTAAATAAATTCCTGTAGCAGCACCTGAATAGGCTGTAGCACCCAAATGGCAATAGATGAATGTTTTAAAATCATACAGCTGGAGCCTGACAGTTAATAGGACGGAACTTAGAACAAAGGTGTGCATATAGCCAAAGGACCAGAGACCAGGGGGTATATTTACTAAAATGGGAGTTCAATTTAAGATGGGATGTTGCCCATAGCAACCAATCAGATTCAAGGTATTATCTTCTAGAAGGTGCTAGACAAATGAGAAGTAAAATCTGATTGGTTGCTATGGGCAACATCCCATCTTAAATAGAACTCCCATCTTAGTAAATTTACCCCCATGGGGGTAATTCAGACCTGATCGCTAGCAGGCATAACATTTATATTTTACTATTTGTGCATTACAGCCAATTTAGCAGTAGCGACGTGAATTTATGTATTCAGATACTGATATACAGTATACCAATGTTCATGTGCCTTTGGTTTTATGAATAGATTTTTTTATTTTATTTTATGAAGTGTTTAGATTTACAAACACAGAGAGGAGGAGGCCTGTGTGCAGACTCGGTCTGGGCCCCCTCCTCTCTTGCTGGCACTAGGCTGTAGACTCTGGGCACTAGGGTCACTAGGGGACCCTCAGGGCCGTCTTTTCGTATGGGTTCAATGGGCTCTTGCCCAAGGGCCCCAGGAGTATAAGGGCCCTAGGCTGATAGCTGAGGGTCCCCTCTTTCCAGGGGTACCAGATTTTTGAAAATCGGCCCTGGGGAACCAGAGATATCCAACTTGAAAGCAGTGGTCCCCATCCAAGCCTGTTAATTGCTTTTCCCAGCCAGATATCTCAGGTTCTGTCTGACTTAGAGTTTGTATGAGGGGGGTTAGTGTATTAGAGTTAGTTGGAGGGGTAAGGGCTAGGTGTTAGAAGATTAGGGATAGGATATTAATGTTGGTTTAGCGGTTTGGGTTAAGACGACAAGACAATACTTAGGTCCGTTAGGGGAGGGAAAGCATGTACCTCGTCTGCACAACCAGAATTACCCTAAACTGTTCCCTCCCCTTTGTATATCACTGTAATGATCTAGCTCCACAAAATGTAATGCTTTTGCACTATGCAGCAATTTGCGCAACAGTACGTAAATCATCTGTGTTTTGGGCAAATAACCTAAAGATCAAGTATGTTACTTTTTTTTTTTAAACTGTTTTTATTTTCTCATTTTTATAATATAAAATTTTACATACAGTGGTGAGTCAAAATGAAAAAAGATAGGAAATGGCCAAGATACATACATACATTTCAGCATTAACATTACTGCTAGTGTCTCTGTGCCTTGCAACTCGTACCACTTAGTTTCACATACCCTATACTTATACACTGTAAACTGTCATCACTCACTTATAAACATCATAAAATAATAAGGGAGAACACAAGAAGGGAAAAGGGAAGGGGGGGGGGGGGACAAGACAAGACAGTTCACTCCTTAGTCGCGTGGCATACATACATACATTACCCCATTCCATGTGCCCATCAACCTCAATATAGCAAGGTATTAACTCATATCAATTAGCATCTACATGTTTGTGAAGAACCCAGGAGGTATTTTCAAAGAGCTTTTCAATGTGGCTCTGTGTGTCAATGTCTAGACTGTCAATGTAAGGCTCCCATTTCGAGTAGAAGCGAGCGACTCCCCTCTCAATGTCTGGCAAGGTGGCTTGGCGCTCGAAATAGAGAACCCGTAAAAGAACATTTTTTAATTCCCCCAAAGAGGGAGATGACTTCTTCGTCCAATGGTTCAAGATAACCTTATTAGCCACCGTGAGGATGACCGTGAGAATGGGCGTAACTCGTTTCCTATCCGGGCCAAGAGGCCAACCCTCAAAACAGTTGCATAAACAAGCTATGGGGTCTCTGGCGACCCTCAATGAGAGAGTTCTATTAATAAATACAATAACTTTGTTCCAAAACGTGGCAATCTTCCTACATGTCCAAAAACAATGAAAAAAGGAGGCCCTTGACATGTGGCATTTTAAACATTCACTATTCCCATCCGGGATCATATGCACTCTTTGGGCCGGGGCTATATAAGCCCTGTGTAATAACTTAAAGTACACTTCCTGAAGCTGAGCCGAGTGTAGATATTTAAATGTATACTGACAGGATTTCAGTAGAATTGGATGCGCCGGGAAGTCCGGTACATCCCTCTCCCAATTAGAAACCGTACGTTTCCATAGCTTTTCCGTCTGTATCACCCGTAAATGGTCATAATAATAAGATATACGATAAGCCGAGGCATTCGTGAGAGTGAGGAGAGTGGCTATCGGATCCTGTTTGTCTGGCGAGGACATAGGGGCAGCCATAGTAATGACAAAATGTCGGGCTTGCAGGTACATATAAAAATTTGAGTTTGCTATACCATATTTGGATTTTAATTCCTCAAAGGAGAGCATATGCCTTCCCCCAGGGTCAAATACGTCTCTAATAGACGAAATTCCCGGCTCCCGCCACTGCTTAAAGTTAGCATTTTCCAGCCCAGGACTGAAGCAGGGATTCCCCCAGAAAGTTGTGTAACGGGAGGAGGCCGGGTTTCTTTCTATGTAATTTTGAATTGGAATAGTGCCAGGCTCCATGAGTATCTGAAAGGATAATATTCGCCTTGAGTGATGCTGGCAGCTTGTTCCTTGGGGTGTGAAGGAGGGCGCTGGGAGAGAAGGGGGCAAACAGTTCCTCCTCCAATGTATAATTTGTAAAACAAGAACGCTGCCATAACCAGTCTGTGACATAGCGGAACATCATTGCTCTGCTAAACGCTTCCAAGTCTGGAATCCCCAGCCCCCCCTCCGCCCTTGGCATCTGAAGTTTAGCATATGAAATCCTTGGTTTCCTCCGCCCCCATAAGAATTTAGAGAACATGGAGTTTACAGACCTACAGTCTTTTTTTGTAAGGCGTAATGGCAGCATCTGCAAAATATATGAGAGTTTCGGGAACACTACACTTTTGAGGACCGTGGCCCTTCCCAGCAAGGACAAGGGCAAATTAACCCACCCGTCTAGGAGAGCCCGGACAGCCGTCAGGACCGGGGCAACGTTAACTGTATACAACATTTCCAGTGATGTGGGTATCATTATCCCCAAATACTTAAGAGCCCTCTGGGTCCTAGGGAACTGGGACAATATCGGGTGCCTATTAAAGAAGGACGCATCACCCGATAGAGGCATGAGTTCTGATTTGGAAAGATTAACCTTGTAACCCGCAAAGGATCCAAAGCCATCAATGATGGAGACTATAGGTCCTATCGACCTGCTGGGGTCAGCGATAAATAGCAGCATATCGTCAGCAAACAACGCTATCTTAACCTCCAGCCTGCCCACCAAAATGCCTCTAAAGGAAGACACGCCACGTAGGGATATCGCCAGTGGCTCCAGGGCCAGGGCGAATAATAGAGGGGATAGAGGACAGCCCTGACGGGTGCCTCTCTGGATGTAGAAGGGGGAAGAAATATAGCCATTGCCTAATACTTGCGTGGCCGGGTCTGTGTATAGGCGGACCAACATTTCTACAAAGGCTGACGGGGCCCCGAACCTATGTAGGGTATCAAATAAATGGTCCCAAGTCACCATATCAAATGCCTTTTCGGCGTCAAGTGATAAAATTACATTGGTGCCCGTATCTGAGGAAAACTGTAACCTCTGCATTACTGTTAAGACTTTTCTTATATTTACCACCGCCTGGCGGCCCCAAATGAATCCCGACTGATCTGGGTGGACAATGGAGGGCAATACAAGTTTTAACCTGTCAGCCAATATCTTGGTAAACAGCTTATAGTCCGTATTAAGCAGGGAAATAGGCCTATAAGATTCCGGGAGTTCTGGATCCCTGCCAGGCTTCGGCAACACCCTGAGGAACGCTGAGTTAAAGAAACCAGGCAGGGCCCGACCGGAGAGTAATTCATTAAAAGATACCTGCAATGTGTCCCGGATATGGGGCATTAGGATTTTATAATAATCATTGGAGAGGACGTCCGGTCCCGGCGCCTTTCCAGTCTTCAGTGCCTTAATCACCCTCTCCACCTCCTCCCCCGAGATGGGTGTCATAAGGGATGAGGCCTGGCTGTCAGACATCTGAGGTAAACTCATATTAGCCCAAAAGGCCTCTTTATTGGGCAGATTACTAGGAGGCTGAGAATACAATTGGGCATAAAAAGAACTCAGTACCTCCGTTATTTTGGCATTAGACCTGACCCTAGTACCGTCGCTAGTGCGGAGGGATTTAATTACTGAGGAAGAATGGCGCCCTTTCAATAAGAAGGACATTCATTTCCCCGGTTTATTACCATATCTGTGAAAAGAAGCAGACCTATAGAAAGTGTGCTTGGCTTCTAAGTGATTCAAAATATTATAGAAAATGGCCTTTTTGTTATTATAATCAGCCCTATTAGTTGGAGTAGGTGAATGCTTAAACCTCTGAAAGGAAGTCGTTAAGTTTGCCTGGGCTTCCAAGTATGAGCCGTCTAATTGCCTATCCCTGTGTGCGCAGTAAGACATAATTACCCCTCTCATGACGGGTTTAGATGCCTGCCAGAATGTCAGAGGCTTCTCGGACTCATAACTTGCGTTATTACTTTTATAATCCAGCCACGCCGCCTCCAACATGTTACGAAATTTCAATGAATTAGCCAGATGTGCCGGGAACCGCCACTGCCGCACCGGACCCTTATCCATCTGCACCGCCAGCTTAATCCAACATAAGGCATGATCCGAGATACTTATAGCTTCGATCCCAGCATCCATAACCTTAGGGAACATATGTTCTGACAACAGCAAGTAATCAATGCGGGAAAGCGTACCATATGCAACTGACAGGCAAGTATAATCCCATTCTAGCGGATAGCACACCCTCCACACATCCACCAGCCGCAGCCGGCGGGTTATATAGTTAACACCCACTTTAGGGTCACTAAGCCCTCGACTGGAAGCCACATTCCTATCCATAACATGAGACGAAACCACATTAAAATCCCCCCCAACACAATGTTGGAATCTATATGACCATACAGTTTGTTCAGCATTTCTAGAAAAAACCCTTTGGGGCGATTATTCGGAGCATATATGTTACATAGCAATAGACGTGTGCAGTCTACTGTGACGTCTGCAATAATATACCGACCCTGCGGGTCCACCTTTACAGAATGAACAGTGTAAGAAAGAGACTGTCTAATCAATATGGCTACCCCCTGTGCCTTAGAGGAGTATGGGGCCGAGGCCAACACTGACCACCGAAGTGTGTTAAGTTTGGCCATCTCTAGAGGAAGGAGATGCGTTTCCTGCAGGAAAGCTATATCCATACGGAGCTTGTTCATATACATAAGAATTTTTTTCCTCTTAGCCGGGGAGTTAATACCCCCCACGTTCCATGTGCTAATCGTTAAAGACGACATGCAGCCAATCTAAATAGACCCAGTGAAGTAATGACGAGCACATAAATGCAGTGGCGGTCCAGCCACCGCTGCTCCACCCACCACGCTTCTTGAGCAAACATACAGGGGGGACTAGACAAGACACAGAGAGGGTAACAACATATAGAAACAAAAAAGCAGAGCAGGACAGGAGGCTGCAACTCGCCTCCATCATCCAAGAAATAAGGACTTCCAGCCATTTAGAAATCCGTGATATTAACTTCAAACATGGCGTGCTTACCCCTAGCACACCCCGGTCAATAGCTACCTTCAATGAAAAAATGAAACTCCCAGCTTCCCCCCAGCCCAACTGAGCAAACTAAACTGAGATTAAGGAAAAGAGGGTGTTTAGTACTTGTAAACTGTATAAGTATCACTTAAGCTATTTTTTCCCCGCATATGGATACCATACAAATAGCAGGTATGCAAGCAGTCCCATCCGGAACCTCCAGGCCTTTCATCAAGTGACGCGTGAATCTCACAGCACAGGGCCTATGATGCAGAACGTGGAGAAGCAGGAGAGGATGAGTGTCCCGACTTTCTTCCTTCAGACAGGTAGCCAGCTGTGTCAGCCGCATTAGAAAAGTCACGAAACGATTCCCCTTCAAAGAGCCGTAATCGTGCAGGGTACAACAGTGCAAATTTCTTGCCCTCATGGACCAGGCGTGAACAAATCTGGGAGAAATCCTTGCGGGCTCGGGAGACTTCTTCGGAGTAATCCTGAAAGAGACGAATGTCCCTACCATCCCATGCCAGAGCTCTGTGTCTCCTGGAAGCAGAACAAATAGCTTCTTTATGCAGAAAGTTTAAACAACGAAAAATTACCACGCGTGGCCTCGCGTTCTGACCCGTCCTGGGCGGTCCGGGACGATGGGCCCTCTCCACTACCATGTCTGCACATGTATCCTTAATGTCCAGCAACTCCGGAAGAGACTCCTGTAGAAAACGGTATAGGTCTGGCCCTTTAAGAGATTCTGCTAGGCCCATGACCCTGAGGTTAGTCCTCGATTTGTTCTCCAGGTCGTCTAATTTATTCATAACTTGGTAATAAGATTTCTGCATAGTGTCAGCGTTCGTTTTCAATTCTGCTACATCTTGGAACACTTCCCCCAATCTCTGCTCCGTGACTAATACCCTCTGGGACAGCTGTTTCATCTGAGACTTAATGTCCTGTGCCACTTGCGTTAACTTAGCAGCGTGTGTGTCCATGAGGGGCCCCATCGTTACCTTGATAGCTTTCACGACATCCTCATATGAGGCTGGGGCTGCAGGGTCGGGAGAGGCAGGCCGAGACCCATCATCCAGCTGCGGACCCTCCTGTGTGTCCGGTGTGGCGGCCATATTGGATTCTGCCCGGCGCCGCTCAGAGCAGGATCTTTGCTGCTTTGCCGGCATGGAAGAGGTGAGAAACTTCTCCATATGGTGGAGGAGACCTTCCCCTCACTGAGGCTGCGGGAGCCGCCGGGTTTGTGTCCGCGAACGCGGCTCTGCTTGCTGTGCTGGCCGGGGTAGCAACGGAGCTCTCACGCCAGGCTCCCGATCACATGGGAGCCGGAACCGGAAGTCTAGTATGTTACTTTTAGACATTAATATAAATGAAACACCTCGGGTGAATGTTTAAATGTAAGTACATCCTTCGTACGATCTGTCACTTCAATAGAGCAAGTTGCCAGGCTAGAAGATAGAGGCTTTCCTAAGTAAGTAGGCAGGGTTAGAGTGACAGTTTTGTAAACTTGCTTTGCCAAAATGTAGTTTGTGAATTGGTGGATCTATGCAAGCTCTGCAGGTCCAGTCTCAGGTTCTGCCCCAGTGGCTTCTTAACTGCCTTTAATCCAACCCAACGAATGTACAGTAGGCATACCCACATGTCCACACCTTGATGGGAAATGAACCTATGAAACATAGCCTCCTTACTCCATATCTATTATATCCATACCTAACATTTGCACTCTATTCATACAGGCTCCAGCCCCTTCCGCAGTCTCCTTTTAGCGGGTACACTAGTTCTTATTTGTTGCTACTTAACTTGATTATATAGTTTAAAATTAATATCTTCTTAACATTAAACACAGTTTGACTTGAACCAGTCTCTCTGCCTCCTCCTCCTGGTTGGTTCTAAGGGTGGGAACACATTAGGCCGATATCGGGCAAATCGGGCAAATTATTCTGATATGTACGCTAGAGATGAGCGGGTTCGGTTTCTCTGAATCCGAACCCGCACGAACTTCATGTTTTTTTTCACGGGTCCGAGCGACTCGGATCTTCCCGCCTTGCTCGGTTAACCCGAGCGCGCCCGAACGTCATCATGACGCTGTCGGATTCTCGCGAGGCTCGGATTCTATCGCGAGACTCGGATTCTATATAAGGAGCCGCGCGTCGCCGCCATTTTCACACGTGCATTGAGATTGATAGGGAGAGGACGTGGCTGGCGTCCTCTCCGTTTAGAATAGATTAGAGAGACACTTGATTTACTAATTTTGGGGAGCATTAGGAGTACTCAGTACAGTGCAGAGTTTTGCTGATAGTGACCACCAGTTTTATTTATAATCCGTTCTCTGCCTGAAAAAAGCGATACACAGCACACAGTGACTCAGTCACATACCATATCTGTGTGCACTGCTCAGGCTCAGGCCAGTGTGCTGCATCATCTATTATCTATATATAATATTATATATATCTGATTATCTGTCTGACTGCTCAGCTCACACAGCTTATAATTGTGGGGGAGACTGGGGAGCACTACTGCAGTGCCAGTTATAGGTTATAGCAGGAGCCAGGAGTACATAATATATTATATAGTGAGTGACCACCAGACACACAGTGCAGTTTATTTAATATATCCGTTCTCTGCCTGAAAAAAGCGATACACACAGTGACTCAGTCAGTCACATACCATATCTGTGTGCACTGCTCAGGCTCAGGCCAGTGTGCTGCATCATCTATATATATATTATATATCTGTCTGACTGCTCAGCTCACACAGCTTATAATTGTGGGGGAGACTGGGGAGCACTACTGCAGTGCCAGTTATAGGTTATAGCAGGAGCCAGGAGTACATAATATTATATTAAAACAGTGCACACTTTTGCTGCAGGAGTGCCACTGCCAGTGTGACTAGTGACCAGTGACCTGACCACCAGTATATATAATATTAGTAGTATACTATCTCTTTATCAACCAGTCTATATTAGCAGCAGACACAGTACAGTGCGGTAGTTCACGGCTGTGGCTACCTCTGTGTCGGCACTCGGCAGCCCGTCCATAATTGTATATACCACCTAACCGTGGTTTTTTTTTCTTTCTTTATACATACATACTAGTTACGAGTATACTATCTCTTTATCAACCAGTCTATATTAGCAGCAGACACAGTACAGTGCGGTAGTTCACGGCTGTGGCTACCTCTGTGTCGGCACTCGGCAGCCCGTCCATAATTGTATATACCACCTAACCGTGGTTTTTTTTTCTTTCTTTATACATACATACTAGTTACGAGTATACTATCTCTTTATCAACCAGTCTATATATTAGCAGCAGACACAGTACAGTGCGGTAGTTCACGGCTGTGGCTACCTCTGTGTCGGCACTCCGCAGCCCGTCCATAATTGTATATACCACCTAACCGTGTTTTTTTTTTCTTTCTTTATACATACATACTAGTTACGAGTATACTATCTCTTTATCAACCAGTCTATATATTAGCAGCAGACACAGTACAGTGCGGTAGTTCACGGCTGTGGCTACCTCTGTGTCGGCACTCGGCAGCCCGTCCATAATTGTATATACCACCTAACCGTGGTTTTTTTTTCTTTCTTTATACATACATACTAGTTACGAGTATACTATCTCTTTATCAACCAGTCTATATATTAGCAGCAGACACAGTACAGTGCGGTAGTTCACGGCTGTGGCTACCTCTGTGTCGGCACTCGGCAGCCCGTCCATAATTGTATATACCACCTAACCGTGGTTTTTTTTTCTTTCTTTATACATACATACTAGTTACGAGTATACTATCTCTTTATCAACCAGTCTATATATTAGCAGCAGACACAGTACAGTGCGGTAGTTCACGGCTGTGGCTACCTCTGTGTCGGCACTCGGCAGCCCGTCCATAATTGTATATACCACCTAACCGTGGTTTTTTTTTCTTTCTTTATACATACATACTAGTTACGAGTATACTATCTCTTTATCAACCAGTCTATATATTAGCAGCAGACACAGTACAGTGCGGTAGTTCACGGCTGTGGCTACCTCTGTGTCGGCACTCGGCAGCCCGTCCATAATTGTATATACCACCTAACCGTGGTTTTTTTTTTCTTTCTTTATACATACATACTAGTTACGAGTATACTATCTCTTTATCAACCAGTCTATATATTAGCAGCAGACACAGTACAGTGCGGTAGTTCACGGCTGTGGCTACCTCTGTGTCGGCACTCGGCAGCCCGTCCATAATTGTATACTAGTATCCAATCCATCCATCTCCATTGTTTACCTGAGGTGCCTTTTAGTTGTGCCTATTAAAATATGGAGAACAAAAATGTTGAGGTTCCAAAATTAGGGAAAGATCAAGATCCACTTCCACCTCGTGCTGAAGCTGCTGCCACTAGTCATGGCCGAGACGATGAAATGCCAGCAACGTCGTCTGCCAAGGCCGATGCCCAATGGCATAGTACAGAGCATGTCAAAACCAAAACACCAAATATCAGTAAAAAAAGGACTCCAAAACCTAAAATAAAATTGTCGGAGGAGAAGCGTAAACTTGCCAATATGCCATTTACCACACGGAGTGGCAAGGAACGGCTGAGGCCCTGGCCTATGTTCATGGCTAGTGGTTCAGCTTCACATGAGGATGGAAGCACTCAGCCTCTCGCTAGAAAACTGAAAAGACTCAAGCTGGCAAAAGCACCGCAAAGAACTGTGCGTTCTTTGAAATCCCAAATCCACAAGGAGAGTCCAATTGTGTCGGTTGCGATGCCTGACCTTCCCAACACTGGACGTGAAGAGCATGCGCCTTCCACCATTTGCACGCCCCCTGCAAGTGCTGGAAGGAGCACCCGCAGTCCAGTTCCTGATAGTCAGATTGAAGATGTCAGTGTTGAAGTACACCAGGATGAGGAGGATATGGGTGTTGCTGGCGCTGGGGAGGAAATTGACCAGGAGGATTCTGATGGTGAGGTGGTTTGTTTAAGTCAGGCACCCGGGGAGACACCTGTTGTCCGTGGGAGGAATATGGCCGTTGACATGCCAGGTGAAAATACCAAAAAAATCAGCTCTTCGGTGTGGAGGTATTTCACCAGAAATGCGGACAACAGGTGTCAAGCCGTGTGTTCCCTTTGTCAAGCTGTAATAAGTAGGGGTAAGGACGTTAACCACCTCGGAACATCCTCCCTTATACGTCACCTGCAGCGCATTCATAATAAGTCAGTGACAAGTTCAAAAACTTTGGGTGACAGCGGAAGCAGTCCACTGACCAGTAAATCCCTTCCTCTTGTAACCAAGCTCACGCAAACCACCCCACCAACTCCCTCAGTGTCAATTTCCTCCTTCCCCAGGAATGCCAATAGTCCTGCAGGCCATGTCACTGGCAATTCTGACGAGTCCTCTCCTGCCTGGGATTCCTCCGATGCATCCTTGCGTGTAACGCCTACTGCTGCTGGCGCTGCTGTTGTTGCCGCTGGGAGTCGATGGTCATCCCAGAGGGGAAGTCGTAAGCCCACTTGTACTACTTCCAGTAAGCAATTGACTGTTCAACAGTCCTTTGCGAGGAAGATGAAATATCACAGCAGTCATCCTACTGCAAAGCGGATAACTGAGTCCTTGACAACTATGTTGGTGTTAGACGTGCGTCCGGTATCCGCCGTTAGTTCACAGGGAACTAGACAATTTATTGAGGCAGTGTGCCCCCGTTACCAAATACCATCTAGGTTCCACTTCTCTAGGCAGGCGATACCGAGAATGTACACGGACGTCAGAAAAAGACTCACCAGTGTCCTAAAAAATGCAGTTGTACCCAATGTCCACTTAACCACGGACATGTGGACAAGTGGAGCAGGGCAGGGTCAGGACTATATGACTGTGACAGCCCACTGGGTAGATGTATGGACTCCCGCCGCAAGAACAGCAGCGGCGGCACCAGTAGCAGCATCTCGCAAACGCCAACTCTTTCCTAGGCAGGCTACGCTTTGTATCACCGCTTTCCAGAATACGCACACAGCTGAAAACCTCTTACGGCAACTGAGGAAGATCATCGCGGAATGGCTTACCCCAATTGGACTCTCCTGTGGATTTGTGGCATCGGACAACGCCAGCAATATTGTGTGTGCATTAAATATGGGCAAATTCCAGCACGTCCCATGTTTTGCACATACCTTGAATTTGGTGGTGCAGAATTTTTTAAAAAACGACAGGGGCGTGCAAGAGATGCTGTCGGTGGCCAGAAAAATTGCGGGACACTTTCGGCGTACAGGCACCACGTACAGAAGACTGGAGCACCACCAAAAACTACTGAACCTGCCCTGCCATCATCTGAAGCAAGAAGTGGTAACGAGGTGGAATTCAACCCTCTATATGCTTCAGAGGTTGGAGGAGCAGCAAAAGGCCATTCAAGCCTATACAATTGAGCACGATATAGTAGGTGGAATGCACCTGTCTCAAGTGCAGTGGAGAATGATTTCAACGTTGTGCAAGGTTCTGATGCCCTTTGAACTTGCCACACGTGAAGTCAGTTCAGACACTGCCAGCCTGAGTCAGGTCATTCCCCTCATCAGGCTTTTGCAGAAGAAGCTGGAGGCATTGAAGAAGGAGCTAAAAGGGAGCGATTCCGCTAGGCATGTGGGACTTGTGGATGCAGCCCTTAATTCGCTTAACAAGGATTCACGGGTGGTCAATCTGTTGAAATCAGAGCACTACATTTTGGCCACCGTGCTCGATCCTAGATTTAAAGCCTACCTTGGATCTCTCTTTCCGGCAGACACAGGTCTGCTGGGGTTGAAAGACCTGCTGGTGACAAAATTGTCAAGTCAAGCGGAACGCGACCTGTCAACATCTCCTCCTTCACATTCTCCCGCAACTGGGGGTGCGAGGAAAAGGCTCAGAATTCCGAGCCCACCCGCTGGCGGTGATGCAGGGCAGTCTGGAGCGACTGCTGATGCTGACATCTGGTCCGGACTGAAGGACCTGACAACGATTACGGACATGTCGTCTACTGTCACTGCATATGATTCTCTCAACATTGATAGAATGGTGGAGGATTATATGAGTGACCGCATCCAAGTAGGCACGTCACACAGTCCGTACTTATACTGGCAGGAAAAAGAGGCAATTTGGAGGCCCTTGCACAAACTGGCTTTATTCTACCTAAGTTGCCCTCCCACAAGTGTGTACTCCGAAAGAGTGTTTAGTGCCGCCGCTCACCTTGTCAGCAATCGGCGTACGAGGTTACATCCAGAAAATGTGGAGAAGATGATGTTCATTAAAATGAATTATAATCAATTCCTCCGCGGAGACATTGACCAGCAGCAATTGCCTCCACAAAGTACACAGGGAGCTGAGATGGTGGATTCCAGTGGGGACGAATTGATAATCTGTGAGGAGGGGGATGTACACGGTGATATATCGGAGGGTGAAGATGAGGTGGACATCTTGCCTCTGTAGAGCCAGTTTGTGCAAGGAGAGATTAATTGCTTCTTTTTTGGGGGGGGTCCAAACCAACCCGTCATATCAGTCACAGTCGTGTGGCAGACCCTGTCACTGAAATGATGGGTTGGTTAAAGTGTGCATGTCCTGTTTTGTTTATACAACATAAGGGTGGGTGGGAGGGCCCAAGGACAATTCCATCTTGCACCTCTTTTTTCTTTTCTTTTTCTTTGCATCATGTGCTGATTGGGGAGGGTTTTTTGGAAGGGACATCCTGCGTGACACTGCAGTGCCACTCCTAGATGGGCCCGGTGTTTGTGTCGGCCACTAGGGTCGCTAATCTTACTCACACAGTCAGCTACCTCATTGCGCCTCTTTTTTTCTTTGCGTCATGTGCTGTTTGGTGAGGGTTTTTTGGAAGGGACATCCTGCGTGACACTGCAGTGCCACTCCTAGATGGGCCCGGTGTTTGTGTCGGCCACTAGGGTCGCTAATCTTACTCACACAGCTACCTCATTGCGCCTCTTTTTTTCTTTGCGTCATGTGCTGTTTGGGGAGGGTTTTTTGGAAGGGACATCCTGCGTGACACTGCAGTGCCACTCCTAGATGGGCCCGGTGTTTGTGTCGGCCACTAGGGTCGCTAATCTTACTCACACAGCTACCTCATTGCGCCTCTTTTTTTCTTTGCGTCATGTGCTGTTTGGGGAGGGTTTTTTGGAAGGGCCATCCTGCGTGACACTGCAGTGCCACTCCTAGATGGGCCCGGTGTTTGTGTCGGCCACTAGGGTCGCTAATCTTACTCACACAGCTACCTCATTGCGCCTCTTTTTTTCTTTGCGTCATGTGCTGTTTGGGGAGGGTTTTTTGGAAGGGACATCCTGCGTGACACTGCAGTGCCACTCCTAGATGGGCCCGGTGTTTGTGTCGGCCACTAGGGTCGCTTATCTTACTCACACAGCGACCTCGGTGCAAATTTTAGGACTAAAAATAATATTGTGAGGTGTGAGGTATTCAGAATAGACTGAAAATGAGTGTAAATTATGGTTTTTGAGGTTAATAATACTTTGGGATCAAAATGACCCCCAAATTCTATGATTTAAGCTGTTTTTTAGTGTTTTTTGAAAAAAACACCCGAATCCAAAACACACCCGAATCCGACAAAAAAAATTCGGTGAGGTTTTGCCAAAACGCGTTCGAACCCAAAACACGGCCGCGGAACCGAACCCAAAACCAAAACACAAAACCCGAAAAATTTCAGGCGCTCATCTCAGTTGCACACTCCTGCAGGTCTCATGTGGCATCTTCTGGTCAGCCGCACTGCACTGCCAACTGGACGATATCTCAATGTGGCGCCGTGCATGTTAATGAAGGATGGAACAGAGATCGCTCCGTCGTTCATTAAATCTTCCTGGTGTGTACTGCCAATCTGGCATGGTGCACGGCGAAGGAAATTGATCCGACCATCGGCCCAATTGGCGTTCATTCTGATATGTACCCACCCTAAGACTCACATTCCACCCTGCTCATCCTATACAATGCTCTACAGCAGTGTTTTTCAACCACTGTGCCGTGGCACACTAGTGTGCCCTGAGCAGTCTCCAGGTGTGCCGCCATAGAAGCACAGCCAGGCCCGTCAGTGTTTTGTCGCTACTGAGGCCCTGGAACAATCAATACTGATGGGTTTAGTGGTTGCAGAGCCAGTTCTAATTTTGGGCAAGTGCAGTGTTGGGCTCTTCTGGCTTTCTCAGATGTGGCTCACGCGTTACCTATGGAGAAGCTGCGACATGACATCCTAGGACACGCTACTGCACCATGCATCACCATTATATTTGAATGTGCTTTGGCAATATTTAAATCTTGTTTAGTGTGCCGCGAGTTGTAAAACGTTGAAAATCTCTGCTCTACAGTATATCAATCAGCTAACAACTCAAGTACCTTCCCAATGTTAGGACCATATACTGTATATAGCCAGTACCTGTTGGATCTTGACCTGCCATCCTCTCACCTGCCACCACTCCTCTCACCTGCCTACCCTCCTCTCACCTGCCAACCCTCCTCTCTCCTGCCTAGACTCCTCTCACCTGCTTACCCTCCTCTCACCTGCCTACACTCCTCCACCCATGACTCCTCTCACCTGCCTACACTCCTCTCACCTGCCTACACTCCTCTCACCTGCCTACCCTCCTCTTCCATGTCTACACTCCTCTCACCTTCCTACACTCCTCTCATCTGCCTACACTTCTCTCACCTGCCTACCTTCATCTCTCCAGCCTACCCTCCTCTTGCCTGCCTACCCTCCTCTCTCCTGCCTACCCTCCTCTCACCTGCCTACCCTCCTCTCTCCTGCCTACCCTCCTCTCACCTGCCTACCCTCCTCTCTCCTGCCTACCCTCCTCTCACCTGCCTACCCTCCTCTCTCCTGCCTACCCTCCTCTCACCTGCCTACCCTCCTCTCTCCTGCCTACCCTCCTCTCTCCTGCCTACCCTCCTCTCTCCTGCCTACACTCCTCTCACCTGCTTACTCTCCTCTCTCCTGCCACCACTCCTCTCACCTGCCTACCCTCCTCTCACCTGCCTACACTCCTCTCACCTGCCTACCCTCTTCTCACCTGCCTACCCTCCTCTCTCCTGCCTACCCTCCTCTCTCCTGCCTAGACTCCTCTCACCTGCTTACCCTCCTCTCACCTGCCTACACTCCTCCACCCATGACTCCTCTCACCTGCCTACACTCCTCTCACCTGCCTACCCTCCTCTTCCATGTCTACACTCCTCTCACCTTCCTACACTCCTCTCATCTGCCTACCCTCCTCTCACCTGCCTACCCTCCTCTCATCTGACTACACTCCTCTCACCTGCCTACCCTCCTCTCACCTGCCTACCCTCCTCTCATCTGACTACACTCCTCTCACCTGCCTACCCTCCTCTCACCTGCCTAGACTCCTCTCACCTGCTTACCCTCCTCTCACCTGCATACACTCCTCCACCCATGACTCCTCTCACCTGCCTACACTCCTCTCACCTGCCTACACTCCTCTCACCTGCCTACCCTCCTCTTCCATGTCTACACTCCTCTCACCTTCCTACACTCCTCTCATCTGCCTACCCTCCTCTCACCTGCCTACCTTCATCTCTCCTGCCTACCCTCCTCTTACCTGCCTACCCTCCTCTCTCTCCTGCCTACCCTCCTCTCACCTGCCTACCCTCCTCTCTCCTGCCTACCCTCCTCTCTCCTGCCTACCCTCCTCTCACCGGCTTACTCTCCTCTCTCCTGCCTACACTCCTCTCACCTGCCTACCCTCCTCTCACCTGCCTACACTCCTCTCACCTGCCACCACTCCTCTCACCTGCCTACCCTCCTCTCACCTGCCTACCCTCCTCTCATCTGACTACACTCCTCTCACCTGCCTACCCTCTTCTCACCTGCCTACCCTCCTCTCTCCTGCCTACCCTCCTCTCACCTGCCTACCCTCCTCTCACCTGCTTACCCTCTTCTCTCCTGCCTAGACTCCTCTCACCTGCTTACCCTCCTCTCACCTGCCACCACTCCTCCACCCATGACTCCTCTCACCTGCCTACACTCCTCTCACCTGACTACACTCCTCTCACCTGCCTACCCTCCTCCACCCATGACTCCTCTCACCTGCCTACACTCATCTCACCTGCCTACCCTCCTCTTCCATGTCTACACTCCTCTCACCTTCCTACACTCCTCTCATCTGCCTACCCTCCTCTCACCTGCCTACACTTCTCTCACCTGCCACCACTCCTCTCACCTGCCTACCTTCATCTCTCCTGCCTACCCTCCTCTTACCTGCCTACCCTCCTCTCTCTCCTGCCTACCCTCCTCTTACCTGCCTACCCTCCTCTCTCTCCTGCCTACCCTCCTCTCACCTGCCTACCCTCCTCTCTCCTGCCTACCCTCCTCTCTCCTGCCTACACTCCTCTCACCTGCCTACCCTCCTCTCACCTGCCTACACTCCTCTCACCTGCCACCACTCCTCTCACCTGCCTACCCTCCTCTCACCTGCCTACCCTCCTCTCATCTGACTACACTCCTCTCACCTGCCTACCCTCTTCTCATCTGCCTACCCTCCTCTCTCCTGCCTACCCTCCTCTCACCTGCCTACCCTCCTCTCACCTGCTTACCCTCCTCTCTCCTGCCTAGACTCCTCTCACCTGCTTACCCTCCTCTCACCTGCCTACACTCCTCCACCCATGACTCCTCTCACCTGCCTACACTCCTCTCACCTGACTACACTCCTCTCACCTGCCTACCCTCCTCCACCCATGACTCCTCTCACCTGCCTACACTCCTCTCACCTGCCTACCCTCCTCTTCCATGTCTACACTCCTCTCACCTTCCTACACTCCTCTCATCTGCCTACCCTCCTCTCACCTGCCTACACTTCTCTCACCTGCCACCACTCCTCTCACCTGCCTACCTTCATCTCTCCTGCCTACCCTCCTCTTACCTGCCTACCCTCCTCTCTCTCCTGCCTACCCTCCTCTCACCTGCCTACCCTCCTCTCTCCTGCCTACCCTCCTCTCTCCTGCCTACCCTCCTCTCACCTGCTTACTCTCCTCTCCTGCCTACACTCCTCTCACCTGCCTACCCTCCTCTCACCTGCCTACCCTCCTCTCACCTGCTTACCCTCCTCTCTCCTGCCTAGACTCCTCTCACCTGCCTACCCTCCTCTCACCTGCCTACCCTCCTCTCACCTGCCTACACTCCTCCACCCATGACTCCTCTCACCTGCCTACACTCCTCTCACCTGCCTACTCTCCTCCACCTATGACTCCTCTCACCTGCCTACACTCCTCTCACCTGCCTACATTCTTATCACCTGCCTACCCTCCTCTCACCTGCCACCACTCCTCTTACCTACCTACCCTCTTCTCACCTGCCTACACTCCTCTCACCTGCCTACCCTCCTCTCACCTGCCACCACTCCTCTCACCTACCTACCCTCCTCTCACCTGCCTACCCTTCTCTCACCTGCCACCACTCCTCTCACCTACCTACCCTCCTCTCACCTACCTACCCTCCTCTCTTCTGCCTACCCTCCTCTCAAATGTTGTGATACTAAACCTAGATAGTTACGACATGTGTAGTTGAGTTATTGGCCCCTGGAATGTGCCTACAGTTCTTTATACAGATAAGACATCTGCAGTTGAGTTATTGGCCCCTGGAATGTGCCTACAGTTCTTTATACAGATACGACATCTGCAGTTGAGTTATTGGCCCCTGGTATGTGCCTACAGTACTTTATACAGATACGACATCTGCAGTTGAGTTATTGGCACCTGGAATGTGCCTACAGTACTTTATACAGATACGACATCTGCAGTTGAGTTATTGGCCCCTGGAATGTGCCTACAGTTCTTTATACAGATACGACATCTGCAGTTGAGTTATTGGCCCCTGGAATGTGCCTACAGTACTTTATACAGATACGACATCTGCAGTTGTTTTATTGGCCCCTGGAATGTGCCTACAGTACTTTATACAGATACGACATCTGCAGTTGTTTTATTGGCCCCTGGAATGTGCCTACAGTACTTTATACAGATACGACATCTGCAGTTGTTTTATTGGCCCCTGGAATGTGCCTACAGTACTTTATACAGATACGACATCTGCAGTTGAGTTATTGGCCCCTGGAATGTGCCTACAGTACTTTATACAGATACGACATCTGCAGTTGAGTTATTGGCCCCTGGAATGTGCCTACAGTACTTTATACAGATACAACATCTGCAGTTGAGTTATTGGCCCCTGGAATGTGCCTACAGTACTTTATAGAGATACGACATCTGCAGTTGAGTTATTGGCCCCTGAAATGTGTCTACAGTACTTTATACAGATACGACATCTGCAGGTGAATATTATTGGCCCCTGGAATGTGCCTACAGTACTTTATACAGATACGACATCTGCAGGTGAGTATTATTGGCCCCTGGAATGTGCCTACAGTACTTTATACAGATACGACATCTGCAGTTGAGTTATTGGTCCCTGGAATGTGCCTACAGTAGTTTTTACAGATATACGACATCTGCAGTTGAGTTATTGGCCCCTGGAATGTGCCTACAGTACTTTATACAGATACGACATCTGCAGGTGAGTATTATTGGCCCCTGGAATGTGCCTACAGTACTTTATACAGATACGACATCTGCAGTTGAGTTATTGGCCCCTGGAATGTGCCTACAGTACTTTATACAGATACGACATCTGCAGGTGAGTATTATTGGCCCCTGGAATGTGCCTACAGTACTTTATACAGATACGACATCTGCAGGTGAGTATTATTGGCCCCTGGAATGTGCCTACAGTACTTTATACAGATACGACATCTGCAATTGAGTTATTGGTCCCTGGAATGTGCCTACAGTAGTTTTTACAGATATACGACATCTGCAGTTGAGTTATTGGCCCCTGGAATGTGCCTACAGTACTTTATACAGATACGACATCTGCAGTTTAGTTATTGGCCCCTGGAATGTGCCTACAGTACTTTATACAGATACGACATCTGCAGGTGAGTATTATTGGTCCCTGGAATGTGCCTACAGTACTTTATACAGATACGACATCTGCAGTTGAGTTATTGGCCCCTGGAATGTGCCTACAATACTTTATACAGATACGACATCTGTAGTTGTGTTATTCGCCCCTGGAATGTGCCTACAGTACTTTATACAGATACGACATCTGCAGGTGAGTATTATTGGTCCCTGGAATGTGCCTACAGTACTTTATACAGATACGACATCTGCAGTTGAGTTATTGGCCCCTGGAATGTGCCTACAGTACTTTATACAGATACGACATCTGCAGTTGTGTTATTGGCCCCTGGAATGTGCCTACAGTACTTTATACAGTACCTGCTTATGTTGTGCTTGAAACATTTAAAAAATTGATGTGCACAATAATGTCAGTACTGGAGTTGCCTCTGTTGAAAGAGTATTCCAAACACCCACTACTCCTCGTTGTCCAGCCTGAACTGCAGCGCCTCGTTCTGCACCTCATACCTCCACTGCCACTAGGACCAGAAACAGTTCTAAAAGCACCACACTGAGCGTCAGCCAGCTGATACCCAATCTATACACCATGTTCCTGCAAACCCTGTGCCACATTCTGTAGCAGTAAACAGGTCAGCTCTGGAATTGTTCCTCCCTCCACAATAAATATCACATCTCTCACTGCCAGAAATTCACAGATGCCTCCTATTAAACTGTGCAACTCCTGCTACTGTAAGCGTTATATCCGCCGCTCCATGTCACTTTCACAGCGCAGCAATGACATAGCCACCATTGGGTCTTCTCTGGTGCTGATGGCACTTCAAAGTCTTCAGTCAAATGATGAAAAAATGCCACCGTCTTATCACAAATACATATCCCTGCGTGGCAATGACTTGTGTATTGGAAATCATTCAAGTAGTGGAAAACAACCTTATAACCTGGCTAGGCAATCTACTCTCAACAGAACCTGGATGTTTCAAATAACCTACAAGAAATATCGCAACCCTTTGCAAGAGATCTATCTATGATGAAAGAAAGACCATGAAAATAAGAGGGTGGATAACAGGGGTGGATTTAGGAGTCAAGGCAGCCCTAGGCAGAATATTACCAGGCACCTGATCCCCACATGGGATTCTGACGAAGCTTCGCACCATCCAGCTCCCTGTTTTTTAGGCTTTCTGTGGGCTAGGAACCTCCTATTCAAGGCTCCTGGATTGCAGACTATCCCTGATGTGAACCTAACCTTCTGGGCTACTGGATTGCACATATGAATGCTCCCAAGCAGTGTCGGACTGGGGCATGAAGGACCCACCAGGGGAATACAATGATAGGGGCCCATATTTTGGGGTGTGGTCAGTCTCCAGAGGGGGTGTGGCCAGCTGCCACAGAGGCTTGGCTAACCAGTAGAGAGTGCATGGTCTGGGCCCCTTGATAAATAGATACAGTAAATGCTGATAGTGCATGCATGATAATGTACCACATTAATAACAGCCATGCACTATAGAAAATACACCATAGTAATGTGCAGTATAAGGTAACATTTATAATGTATAATTCAAGTGCACAGTCTGAAACCTGATCCCTAGAGTAGGAGGTGGGGGGCCCAGGCAGTGGGGCCCAACGGTGGTTTCTCCTGTACCCCTGTGGGCCAGTCCAACCCTGCTCCCAAGACTCTCCCCGATACAAACCTAATCTTCCAGGTTCCTGGACTGCACTTGCGCCCACTCCTGAGGCTCCCCCTGATGCATCATGGGAGATGTATGTGTTTGTTCTGTGTCCACTCCAAATAGCAGCATCTGAATTGGGGCACTGGAAAGCTCTGATGCAGAGGACTGCCGTGCTGCCCCCAGCTAGTGGTGCCCCTAGGCACGTGCCTCACTGGTGTATAGGGAGCAATCTAAACGCTGTAACCTATATCTATTTAAGCAATGAACACTCAATGCCCACAAAGATGGTATACGCTACCCTCCATACACAAGGATCAATGGCATCATTAACAAGCCCTTTCTGGCTACTAAAAGGCAGTGGATCAATCTGAATGCACTTGGCTTCTTTTATTGGCCTAATAAAAAAATAAAAAAATAATAGATTTCCTAGAAAGGGATAGGATCACTTTCTTGTTATCCAATTAAAAACTTTGCAACCCCACGCCACTGCCGAGTACGTAGCCTTCCTCTAAGGGAAGACTAAATGCATCATCATCATGCCAACATGCCAGCCACCCATTGCTTCCAAAGTGGTTTCAATGTGCTTAAATAAGCAGCAGGTGTTTTTATAAATATTCACGCATGTGCATTCTCTAAAAAAAAAAAAAAATCATGCACCTACATAAACACCAGCATTGCATGTGATTTCCTGCGTCTCGGGATCCGGCCCTTAGTGATTTAAAGAAGTTGATAAATAAGTGTAATCAAGTGTTTTCAGCTATAAAGCAGTAGAGAAAATGAATAACAATATTTGCAAATAATTAATTATAAATTGGGCAGTATAAAAGTGTCCCCGGCGCTCTCATACTTGCAGAAAACAAAGAATAAAATAAAAATAGATCACATATCTTCTGTCACTAACATATATTTAAGTTAGTTGAACATCGATACGACAGTTCTTGAAGACAGTAACTGTCTGTTTTTATAACAGAAGACGATGGTAATTTCAGCCAGTATTTGCACTGCATGCAAAGGAAAATAAAATAAATGTAATTGCACCCCTTGCATTGCAACATGGGGGTCATTCTGAGTTGATCGCTCGCTGACGTTTTTTCGCAGCACAGCAAACACTTTACTACTGCGCATGCATATGCACCGCAATGCGCAGGCGCGTCGTACGGGTACAAAGCGGATCGTTGCTGGGTGATGGATTTAACGAAGAATCCATTTGCACAGCTGATCGCAAGGAGATTGACAGGAAGAGGGTGTTTGTGGGTGGCAACTGACCGTTTTCAGGGAGTGTTTGGCAAAACGCAGGCGTGTCCAAGCGTTTGCAGGGCGGGTGTCTGACGTCAAATCCGGGACCAAAAAGACTGAAGTGATCGCAGTGGCTGAGTAAGTCCAGATTTACTCAGAAACTGCAACAAACTTTTCTCGTCCCGCTCGGCTGCACAAGCGTTCGCACACTTGCAAAGCGAAAATACACTCCCCTGGGGGCGGCGACTATGCGTTTGCACGGCTGCAAAAGGTAGCTAGCGACCGATCAACTCGGAATGAGGGCCATGGTTTGTTCCAGATGCAAAGATAATTTGCTCCCATAATGCACTTACATGGTAATGCAAAGCCAAGTTTCCCACTGGTTCAATTAGCATAAAACTTGAGGCTGCCATGTTGTTACTTCTATAATTGTAATGCATACTTACCTACTTTTGTACTTAAGGAGAAGCCCAAAGGGGAGTTGTAGCTGACTGGAGGAGGGGGTGGGGCCTGGGGATATACATCACTAGGCCCCACCCCTACTCTCGACCCACAATTTGCAGCATCCCCAGAGTGGGGGCGTGGCCTAGTGATGTATAGCTAATATGACGTGAGAAACTTGTCATATTGGCCCCGCCCCCTCCCATTTACGAAACACTACATTATCCTCCCCATAGTGCCCAGTTTGCTAGGAAGTGGACGGGATGTGGGAGGTCCACCTACTCTCCCGGAGTCAGGAGGACTGTCCGCAATTCTAGAGTCTCCCGCACCTTCCGGGAGAGTAGGTATGTTGTAAAGAGCAACTATATAAGTACTGTAAATGTTAATACAGGTTGAGTATCCCATATCCAAATATTCCGAAATACGGAATATTCCGAAATACGGACTTTTTTGAGTGAGAGTGAGATAGTGAAACCTTTGTTTTTTGATGGCTCAATGTACACAAACTTTGTTTAATACACAAAGTTGTAAAAAATATTGTATTAAATGACCTTCAGGTTGTGTGTATAAGGTGTATATGAAACATAAATGAATTGTGTGAATGTAGACACATTTTGTTTAATGCACAAAGTTATTAAAAATATTGGCTAAAATGACCTTCAGGCTGTGTGTATAAGGTGTATATGCAGGGCTTAAAGTGGTCCTGGAGAGGTGGGGGAACTCACCTCCCCCACGACCCCGCGCGCCTTCGCAGAAAGGGGTGTGACCTTACAAGGAAGGGGCGTGGCCACACAAAAGTTGCAGTAAGCGCAGGAGGTGAGTACCCGGGTGGCATGGGGGTTGCCTGGGGTGCACTGTGAGTCACAGTGCACCCCAGGCAACCCCCATGCCACCCGGGTACTCACCTCCTGCGCTTTTTTCCAACTGCAACTTTTGTGTGACCACACCCCTTCCTTATAAGGCCACACCCCTTTCTGACACACAAAACATTATAAACATTAAAGTCTTCACAGTCAGTGGCAGGTGCACTCATACCTTTTTCAGAGGCACTGCCCTAATAGACTGAAGCTGCAGGACACGGACCCCATCCCCGATTAGCAGCAGCTAGGTGGTCACCTCTGATAAGCAGCAGCAGACAGCAGCATCAGTCTTGTCACAAATCCCGCTGGCCGCCGCCTCCTTCACACCTGACGGCAGTGATGTGTAACGTCACACAGCAGAGGACGCGCCGCCACGCTGGAAAACTGTGCCATGCAATACATTAGTAATCCCACGCCTTGGCTGTCCCTGGCAGGAGAGGGGTAGAGGTGGGACTCCGTGGGAGATGCGGTGTGAGTAGCGGCTGGGGGAGGAGATGCGGTGTGACTGAGTGGCGGCTGGGGGGGGGGGGGGAGATGTGATGTGAGTGGACCTGGCAGGGCTGCTATTGGAAAAAGCGAAGCCGCACTTTGATTGTGCGCCACTCACGGCTCCCAGACCGCCAGCTAATGAGAAGCTGACATTTGGCAGCTTCTCATTGGCTGGCGGTCCGCGAGCCGTGATTGGCTCATACCCGATTTTAAAAATGCCGCCCCTTCTTTTGATTGGTGCTGCAGCCGGTCCGCGAGCCAGGATTGGCTTGTGGCCGCTGCCACCTTTACAATGCAGTGGGGACCTGATGCTGTGGCCGGACGGAGGCGGAACTGGTTCCGCCTGCAATTAGAGGTGACGGAACGCAGTTCCGCCCTGTTCCGGCCCACTTTAACCACTGTGTATATGGAACATAAATGCATTCTGTGCTTAGACTTGGGTCCCATCACCATGATATCTCATTATGGTAGGCAATTATTCCAAAATACGGAAAAATCCGATATCCAAAATACCTCTGGTCCCAAGCATTTTGGATAAGGGATACTCAACCTGTAATAGTAATAATAACAGCGGCTGCATTAATACATAACCAATAGTCCATTTGCAGTACAGCCCATTCCTGTATACAAAGACTAAGATCTCCAGGATTAGCTGCTGTGAAGTGAGACAGCAGAAGGCCCCTTAGCAGAAATGTGCCGACACACTGCGCAGTGCCAAGAATATAATACAGATGACATTTTTGGGGCTTGGCTTGTGAATTGAGATAAACCCTGTTGTGGGAATTTTGCAATAAGCAAAGCAGAAATAAAACAGAAACCATATGTGCAGGAGCCTCGCAGATAACCGCCCACGAGACCAAAGATTCAGCAGAACCACTGGAGATAACAGTCTCATAGAAATCCAGTAGATCTATCTTTGGCATTGTAGCCAGAAGTTTGCTCAGGTAGTTGCTGAAATCAGTAATCAGGATTATGGACAAGTGGCCGGATGACTATGTCGCAGCGGGATATCAGAGGATCCCAAAAAATTCAGCATACATATATGTTTAATAGGGGATCTAGTTATCATTCCGGCGTTGAATGCTGACACCGGGATCCCGACATGGATCAGCATGTCAGCGCCAGAATACTGACTGTCGTCATCCTGAACGTAAGTATGCCGGGGCTCCTCAGGGATAGGCCGTGGGGATGGAAGGTTAGGTTTAGGCTGCATGGGGACGGTTAGGGTTAGGCTGCGCGGCGGGGTGGTGGTGGTGGTGGTGGGGGGGGGGGGGGGTTGTTAAGGTTAGGCACCACCAGGGAGTGTTGGGATAAGGCTTCAGGGGTGGGAGAGTTAGGCTTAAGCCACAGGTTGGGGGGGGGGGGGGGGGGAGTAGGTTTAGGCGTCACCAGGGAGGGTTAGGGTCAGATTGGAGGGGGGGCAGTTGGCTAGGGCAAGACTGAGGGAAGGGAGGGTTAGGGGGTAAGGCAGGGGAGGCTTAGTCTTCTTTACCTTTCAGGGGTCAGCAATGGCGCGTCTGGATGCCACTGTCATTATACCGCCGGCATCCCAAGTGCCGGGATCCCGATAGCCGATACCATCCTGTTTAATAAATAGACCAACAGAGATAGATAGATAGATAGATAGATAGATAGATAGATAGATAGATAGATAGATAGATAGATAGATTGATTGATCCAGGGCTGCCATCAAAAATTGTGGGGCCCGGGGATTAACAAAATATTCTGCTGCACTGCTCCACCCCTGTGTGATGTCATACATTGTGACGTTACATATAGGTGGAGTGTTGCGGACCTACAGGAACGGTTTACAGAGAGCTGATGCGCAGATAAGGCTTGTTTTAAGAAGTCCTCCATGCGCATCAGCCTGCTGTTGATTCACAGACCGATGCCGCTCTACAGGTATTGGTGGTAGGAGCCAGGGGTGGGCCCCCCTCTCTGTAAGGGCCCGGGACACCAGTCCCCACAGTCCCCCCCTGATGGCTGCCCTGGATAGATAGATAGATAGATAGATAGATAGATAGATAGATAGACAGACAGACAGACAGGCAGGCAGGCAGGAAGACAGACAGATAGACAGACAGACACTGTAGATAGAATTACATACAGTATGTATCAAATGAACAACATAATTGCATAGAAACATAAAAGCAATATTAGAATGAACAGGTAATGTAACAAATACACCAAGCAGCAATATGTAATAAAACAAACATGTAGAATCCTTATACTTTGATATAAAGTCACGAAGCTGTTGTGAAACGCGTTACACTGGGTAAGTGCTCCGTGTGGTGTAACCAGGAGACCACCTTCTGCGTCTCAGGTGTGGGCGGCCAACAGATTACAAGCTGCAGACTGGACATCAGTGATACTTATCCTGGAACTAGCTGTTATCCTATCACTGGGGGTATGGCTACATTAACATTGTAGGATCCTCACAAGGTGAACTTTCCCCTATAGCCCACTTACAGTTCCGGATGTCACCATACTCATAGGAGCGCTAACCTTTCAGCCCAACAAGATTTCATTGTTTATAGATTTTATTGCAGCATAATAATGATGTTTATTTCATTTACATGTTATCAGGGCCGGATCAAGCCTTGGGGGTGCCTGGGGCACTTAAAACAGGGGGAATCCGATGGAAGGTGGGGATGTAGATTAAATTGTGCATAACTCCCAACATGTCCCATTCCAGGAAGGACAAACTGCTCTCTACCTGGACTTCCCACTTAATATACTGTATGATTGGTTTCACCTGTGTTGAACGATTTAATTGATAAGAAAGGTGTTTCAACACTTGTTTGCAATCATAAAATAAGAAGGAAGTCCAGGTAGAGAGCATGTTGTCCCTCCTGGAATGGGTCATGGTGGGATGTATGGATTGTGTATATTAAATTTAAACCAATGGTATATATTAGTTTTAACTAATAGTTTAATAATGGCTGGGTACTGTTTATAGATCTACCTAATTGAAAGAATTATTTTATAAACTTTTCTTGTAGTGGAACAAAGACAACTTAACCTTAAAATACACATAGAAAAATAAAATAATTTATCTTGTCACATGCAAGAATAGCAGCAGCCTCTGTACTAATTACACCCTGGGACAGGACTCAGGAGGACTCTGAGTGTGTCTCTATCTCTAGACCCAAATGGTTTAGTTGCATAATAGTTTACACAGGACTCAGACACCCAGGAGGGGAGGAGTAGAAGCTGGGATCCCTGTGTCACTTACAGCTCTCTCCACACTCCTATCTCTCCTCTGGCCAGAAAGTTCTGTCGGTAGCTCATGAAACCTGATATTCCTGTGTCTCTGCCTGCACTGCATACTGTTCTGCTCGCATTCTGGCTGCTAGTTCTGGTGCTGTTTAAGAGGGAAAGCTAGTGATATCAGTGTGCTCTGGCCGGGTGGGGCCCCCTGACAAAGGGAGTCCTGGGGTACAGTATGCCCTGCATCCACTCCTTAATCTGGCTATGCATGTTAGTGCTTGTTTTATTTATTACAGCAACTGCTCATTCTGTTATCATAGGTCATTAAATATATACTTTGTTTTTCAAAAGCAATTTACTTATTATTTCTTTATTTTAGGTTTAAAAGGTATTGAAAACAGTCAGGAGGCAGTGATACAGTTAGATAATATATAACGAAAGGTGATATGCACAAAATAGAGGATAACAATGTAAGAACAAAGTACAGCCACGTATATTGACTGCCAATGTACAGTAATTAAAAGCACAACAAATTATACAATAAAAGATGGAAGTAGTATACATGTCAGAACATACAATGACATGAATCATATCATGCCGGAAACCTCCCTCCTCTTGGCCAAGGGTTCAGATTATGACCACAATATCAATAGTATATGATGCGATTACTAGTGCTGTCGCCACATCATGTAGTGTAAGGGACAGAACAGAGCTGCTGCACATGCCCAGTGGTATCAGCTCCTTCTCCTGTGTGTGGATCTGAGTCCTAAATCAGTGCATTGTACCAGAGAGTAGCTACCAGGAAGAAGAGACAGGAGCCTTTTTGTGAGGTGGGAGAATGTGTGCTTAGAAAGTGCAGTACTGGTTCTATTATGTTTGTGCATTTATTGTGGTATGTTTAATCTTTTCCTGACCACTTATCTTATTTATATTATTTAAATATGTTTGATACAGCCTATACTATAGACCAGGGGTAGCCAACCCTGGTCCTCAAGAACTATCAACAGTTCATGTTTTCCAGCTCACCTAACAGGAGCACAGGTGTAGTCATTACTCACTGACACATTTTAAAAGATCCACAGGTGGAGGTAATTACGTTACTTGCGATTCTGTGAGGAGACCTGCAGTGGTGCACGCAGGGGGGGTTTCCGAGTACCTGGAAACCCCCCCTGAAGAGCTGAATTTTCTATTTTAAGACGGAGACAGCAGTGTATCCGTCTCAATAAAAAGCTGGGATCACGGAGTGCTGCAGAGCCGCGGGCACTAATCTCCCCTGCTGGAGCTTGCAGACTGCCTGAGCATGCAGCGTGGGTATTTAGACCCGACCTCCCCCCACCGGAGTGTGCAGCCGTGGATACCAAGAGCCACCCCCCCGCATGAGCTTGCAACTGTGGGCAGCAGGGATCACGTTTATCTGAAGCTTCCTCCATCCTTCTCCGGAGCTTACAGCCGCAGACAGTGGGAGTCAGTAAATGTCAGAGGAGTTGGGGTGAGTGAAAGCATAACACCCTTCCCCTTTACACCCACGTGTGTGCCTCTCCAGCCACTAACCTCACCGCATGTCACTGGTACAGTATATGTTTTTGTATATGAATATATATACTTAAGAGTATACAGTATATATTCATATACAAATACATATATATATATATATATATACATACAGTATATTATACTATATATATATATATATATATACTGTATTTATGTATGTGTATATATATATATATATATGTGTGTGTGTATGTGTGTATATATATATATATATATGTGTACCCCGCTTCTGTGGTGGAGAGTGCAGTGTTACATGCACCCCACCCTGTGAGTGGTAAGTGCATAGCTGTGCCCCGCTTCTGGTGCGGTGAGTGCTGTGGTTTTTACTCTGTGTGTATATGAAGGGGTTAATCTATGGTTAGCTCTTATTAACCGTGGCCACTAGCTTTCTCATGCACCCCTGTGTGGACTTTATTATCCTGAACCTGTCTCAGCTGTTTTTTAGCAATCATCTTTGAGCCAGTGCAATAGGTGACTAGTGTGCCTTTAAAAGCCATAAAGTCTGTGGCAGGTACACATTACATCTAGCAGGCAGATGATGCAGCAGTGTGGTAGTCAGGTTTTAAGACTCTGTGATAGTGTAGGACCTGTATGAAGGTGGGGTACCTTGAATCGGTATACAGGCTTCCGTGCATTGGCCAATCCACCAACTAAACCCCCATCATTTATTTATTGAATTGTTGAGGATAAGTGAGTTTACTTTGGTGAGTGCTGGGTTCTCTGTTTGTATTTATTAGAGCGATGTGGTCATGGGCTACATGCACCCCGCCCTGTGAGTGGTAAGTACAGCTGTGTACCCCGCTTCTGTGGTGGAGAGTGCAGTGTTACATGCACCCCACCCTGTGAGTGGTAAGTGCATAGCTGTGCCCCGCTTCTGGTGCGGTGAGTGCTGTGGTTTTTACTCTGTGTGTGTGTATATATATATATAAATATATATATATATATGCTGGATATCCGGGTAGACCCTGTGTTTGGTCTTATGTTCTGATGGAATTACTACATACTGCCTCCTGAGGAAGGCCCTCTGTGGGCCGAAAGCGCTTGAGGACATATCAAGGAATACCATTCGAGTGTATTGTGTAACGTATAAATAAATTCACCTTTTTGCATCTTTATGAATTCTGGAGAGTGCCTCTACTGTCTGTTCTATATATATATATATATATGATATAAATAAATAAATATATATATATATATATATAATCAATCCATGGAAGCAGCCCGGCACTCCGTGGTCCCCGTAGGGGTATTTGCTCCGGTGCCCTCCTAAGGGTATGGCAGCCCCAATATGCAAGATGGAGAGAGACGGCGGCACTCAGAGACTTTCACTTCCAAGTTAATCAAAGCAAAAAGTGCATTTATTCGTCAACGTTTCGGGGGACGAACCCCCTTCCTCAGGACACTGCAAACTAGTGATTATGCAAAGAACAACAACTTAAATACCCTACCTGTACCGTGTATCTGTGTCTGCCTCCACGTCCCCGCCGTCCTGTGCACGGAACCCGCACTTCCGGCAGCGTGTGGCATGCGAAATCCGGAAGTTGCGTCATCCCGCTGCACCGACCCCTCAGTGACGTGGCTGCAGACAGGAGAGAAAACGGTAACCATGGAGATGCGGCGCAGCATCGTAATGCTGCGTAGCCTCATAGTAAATGTGAGCCTTACAAAAATACAAAAATACAATACAAACTACCAACGTGTGAGAGCATAACAATAATGACAAAGCAAAACAGCACAAGTATACTGCATTACAGTGAATCGTGAAATCGTGGTGCAGTACTCATAAAAACAGTGACAATAAATGCTTTATAGGTAAATGCACAAGTTAACTTCTGAGATCAGCCCAGTGTGGTCAATAATAAACCATACTCAATCCTGTCACACCAGAGAAAATCAATAAAAAGTGAAAAAATAAATAAAATAAATATATATAAATAAAAAGACTGGAGTATAGTGAATCATAGAACAATTCATTTAGGCATCATACAATGTATAATGAGTATGATACATACGTAGCCCTGTTTACGGTATACCTATATCACAGTAACATATCACACTAGAGCCCTACTGTGTGGCCAAATAGTGTTTAGGGCTTATTAAAGTTTACCGGTATTATTGGGCAAACTGGACAAACTGAAAACCAACTGAAAAAACAGGCATGGAATGACTGGATGGCCATATATGCCAACCTCACCTAAAGAAAGCATTGTAAATTCAGTTGTTCATTAAGACCTCTAGGGTGGATGGTGTCTAATTTAAAAATCCAGCGAGCCTCAAGTTGTAACAATTGAGTCGCTCTGTCTCCACCGCGGACAGAGGACGGGATGTGGTCCACTATCTTGTATCTGATGGCTGCCAAACTGTGTCGCATCTGAACAAAATGGCGTGCGACCGGTTGGTCGCTTTTACCGGTGTTGAGGGCAGCCCTAATGGCCGACCTGTGAAGGGCCATTCGTTCCTTAAAGAGGCATTGTGTCTTGCCTACGTAATATAGGCTACAAGGACAGACCAATACGTATATTACATATGAGGAACTACAAGTCAATGGCCATCGGATGTTAATTTTTTTCCCGGTATGGGGATGTGGAATGGAGTCACCCGTGAGCATGTAGCTACATGTGGTGCAGCCCAAACATTTAAAACAGCCAGGTTTTCGGCTCAAAAAATGTTTGGCTGTCGTGGCTGTTTTAAAGCCCGTGATGTCATTTTTAACCACTAAATCCTTGATGTTAGCGCTACGTGTATAACATGGCATGATTCTGGAATGTTTCAGGGCTGATAAGCCCGGATCAGAGCTGATAATGGGCCACATCTGTTTAATCCTCTTGTTGGTCCTGGAGCTGTTGGTATTAAATTCGTTAACCCAGGTAACTTTGTCATTGGTTGTTCTGGGGTTGTCACCCCTCAACGCCTCACTCCTACTAAGGGCCATGACCTTCCTGCGTGCCTGCTTCAGTATATCAGTGGGGTAACCCCTCTGGCGGAATTTCTCCGACATCAGATCTAGCTGCTGTTCAAGGTCCTCAGGTTCGCTAGTAATTCTGCGGACCCTGAGAAACTGAGAAAACGGCAGGCCTCTGACCAAAGGTCTGGGGTGAAAGCTGTCATAACGGAGCAGGGAATTCCGATCGGTAGGCTTACTATACAATGACGTGCGGATCGTGCCATCATGGAGTGTAATTTTGATATCTAAAAAGCAAATTTCTTTGGCATGTGACGTGAGGGTGAACTTGACCGGGCTGGTAGACCCATTATGTTCCTCAATTAAAGTGCAAAGTATCTGGGGATCATGTGTCCAAAACACAAGCAAATCATCTATATACCGAAAATATACTGAAATATGTTCGGCAATAGAAGTCTGTTCAAAAAATAAACGGCGTTCTACCTCCCACATGTAGGCATTGGCCAGTGACGGAGCCACTGCCGACCCCATTGCACACCCTCTTTTCTGAATGAAGAACCGGCCATTAAACAAAAAATAATTATGTGTTAGTGTGTATTCCAGTAGTGTGATAAATAAGTCAATGTCAGGCCCGGTGTACAATGGATTATTAGTGATGAGGTGTCTCACTGCCGCTAAACCTGCTGTGTGCGGGATGCATGTGTATAGGCTTGTTACGTCTAGCGTATTTAATGTGGTGTCAAGGTGGACCGGCCCAAACTCAACCAGCTTCCTCAAAAGCATGTTAGAATCCTTGAGGTGGGTAAAAGTGGCCTGGATGCAAGGTTGCAAATATACATCCAGGAAAATGGCTAATGCCTCACACAATGAGCCCCTGGCGGAGATGATGGGCCGGCCAGGGGGATGTTGGGCATTTTTATGTAATTTGGGGATAGCGTAAAATATGGGGGTGACAGGAAACCTACAGCAAAGCTTGTTGTATATTTCTTGTGAAATAAGCCCTTCAGACAAAGCTAAACTTAAAATATCGTCCAGCTCAGATTTAAACTCATGGGTAGGGTCAGCAGACAGTACGCTATATGTGTCACTGTCAGCCAGCAGACGATCACATTCTGCAATATAAAAGTCCGTGTCCATGACGACGATCCCACCGCCTTTATCTGCTCCCCTAACAATTATGTCCTGCCTCCCCTGGAGAGATTTAAGGGCCAGTTGTTCTTCTCGTGTGAGATTTTTGTTAATCCGGGGGGCTGGAACATCCTGTAAGCCATCCATCATCCGTGAGAAGGTTTTGATGGACGCATTGGTGGAAACTGGATCAAATTTAGAAGCAGTACCTAGTTTCCTAATCTGGGGATGTAAACTGGGTTTAACTGGATGCATGGGTGATTTATCGAAATGTTCACGGAGCTTGAGGGATCTGTTAAATTTAAAAGTCTCTACCTTCCACCTAAACTTGTCGGGAGACTTTGTGGGGACGTATGCGAGTCCTTTGGCTAAGACAGATGTTTCCGCCGGGGAGAGGGGTACCGAGGAAAGGTTGAAGATGGCATCCGAGTCTATCGTGGGGGGCGGCCGCCCCTTTTGCCGCCTCGACTGCCCGCCCCTGCGGGTGGGCGTTTTCTTCTGCCGGAGGCCACTGCCCTGGTGATTGCCCCTAAAGGGGCCCCCTGTGGAGGGGGGGGTCTGTTCAGCAGTGAGTGCGTCATCAGTTTCGCTAGCTGAAGTGCTACGTTGTGAATGATGAACACGTTGTCTCCGGAAGCCTCTACCTCTGTGTGACCCAGAGGGAGCTGTGGAATTAGTTAACCAAGTGTAGACCCGATGTTGCTCGTAGTCGGATTGCACCTTCTTCAATTTATCCTTCTTGAACTTGATAAGCTCAGTGCGGTACAGTTCAACCTGAGTCTTTAGTTTGTCTAGCCAATTAGTGGTTTTGTCTCCAGTGAGGGTATTCAGATGTTGTTCCTCAAATGCCTTTAGTTTGTCACGTGTGCAGGTGACCTCTCTGGTGGACTCCTCGATCACCAACAGCATCAAGTCCATAGCACATTTGTTTAAAACTGCAATCCACCTTTTGCAGAAGGTGGGATTGTGACGTCCGATGGTGGGGGAGTTTTGTACTCGAAACCCCCTGGGTATCTGCTTGTTTCTAAAATAATCGGACAGCGTGCGGCCATGGAACATGAAATCTATTTCCCGTTTCTTTAATTTGTAGAATTCACGGTATAGTTCCTCATTGGAGGTGCCTATACTCTCGTCAAACGCTGATTCCTTAATTAGAATGTGATCCGCCTCTATGTCTGAAAAACTTAATGTGTCATATGTGTCACATTGGAGGATGTATGACATAGCGTCTCCTGTATCCGTATCGACAGCCGACATGATGCCGACTGTATCCAATGTGGCAGGCTGGTGATCTCAGTGTAACTGTGCCAGAACACACAGTGGTGCATTAAAGTGACAGTGCAAAAAGTGCAAATGCTTACTGTGCAAAAATCGCAAAAAAGTGCCAAAATCCCCAGTGCAAGGAGAAAGCTGTAATCCTGTGTGACTTAAACTTGGTAAAAATCATACGGGTGCCTTGGCTGTAATGGAGCCACTGGTGCAAGCCTGGGATCCACTATATGCAATCCATGGAAGCAGCCCGGCACTCCGTGGTCCCCGTAGGGGTATTTGCTCCGGTGCCCTCCTAAGGGTATGGCAGCCCCAATATGCAAGATGGAGAGAGACGGCGGCACTCAGAGACTTTCACTTCCAAGTTAATCAAAGCAAAAAGTGCATTTATTCGTCACATGCATCCCGCACACAGCAGGTTTAGCGGCAGTGAGACACCTCATCACTAATAATCCATTGTACACCGGGCCTGACATTGACTTATTTATCACACTACTGGAATACACACTAACACATAATTATTTTTTGTTTAATGGCCGGTTCTTCATTCAGAAAAGAGGGTGTGCAATGGGGTCGGCAGTGGCTCCGTCACTGGCCAATGCCTACATGTGGGAGGTAGAACGCCGTTTATTTTTTGAACAGACTTCTATTGCCGAACATATTTCAGTATATTTTCGGTATATAGATGATTTGCTTGTGTTTTGGACACATGATCCCCAGATACTTTGCACTTTAATTGAGGAACATAATGGGTCTACCAGCCCGGTCAAGTTCACCCTCACGTCACATGCCAAAGAAATTTGCTTTTTAGATATCAAAATTACACTCCATGATGGCACGATCCGCACGTCATTGTATAGTAAGCCTACCGATCGGAATTCCCTGCTCCGTTATGACAGCTTTCACCCCAGACCTTTGGTCAGAGGCCTGCCGTTTTCTCAGTTTCTCAGGGTCCGCAGAATTACTAGCGAACCTGAGGACCTTGAACAGCAGCTAGATCTGATGTCGGAGAAATTCCGCCAGAGGGGTTACCCCACTGATATACTGAAGCAGGCACGCAGGAAGGTCATGGCCCTTAGTAGGAGTGAGGCGTTGAGGGGTGACAACCCCAGAACAACCAATGACAAAGTTACCTGGGTTAACGAATTTAATACCAACAGCTCCAGGACCAACAAGAGGATTAAACAGATGTGGCCCATTATCAGCTCTGATCCGGGCTTATCAGCCCTGAAACATTCCAGAATCATGCCATGTTATACACGTAGCGCTAACATCAAGGATTTAGTGGTTAAAAATGACATCACGGGCTTTAAAACAGCCACGACAGCCAAACATTTTTTGAGCCGAAAACCTGGCTGTTTTAAATGTTTGGGCTGCACCACATGTAGCTACATGCTCACGGGTGACTCCATTCCACATCCCCATACCGGGAAAAAAATTAACATCCGATGGCCATTGACTTGTAGTTCCTCATATGTAATATACGTATTGGTCTGTCCTTGTAGCCTATATTACGTAGGCAAGACACAATGCCTCTTTAAGGAACGAATGGCCCTTCACAGGTCGGCCATTAGGGCTGCCCTCAACACCGGTAAAAGCGACCAACCGGTCGCACGCCATTTTGTTCAGATGCGACACAGTTTGGCAGCCATCAGATACAAGATAGTGGACCACATCCCGTCCTCTGTCCGCGGTGGAGACAGAGCGACTCAATTGTTACAACTTGAGGCTCGCTGGATTTTTAAATTAGACACCATCCACCCTAGAGGTCTTAATGAACAACTGAATTTACAATGCTTTCTTTAGGTGAGGTTGGCATATATGGCCATCCAGTCATTCCATGCCTGTTTTTTCAGTTGGTTTTCAGTTTGTCCAGTTTGCCCAATAATACCGGTAAACTTTAATAAGCCCTAAACACTATTTGGCCACACAGTAGGGCTCTAGTGTGATATGTTACTGTGATATAGGTATACCGTAAACAGGGCTACGTATGTATCATACTCATTATACATTGTATGATGCCTAAATGAATTGTTCTATGATTCACTATACTCCAGTCTTTTTATTTATATATATTTATTTTATTTATTTTTTCACTTTTTATTGATTTTCTCTGGTGTGACAGGATTGAGTATGGTTTATTATTGACCACACTGGGCTGATCTCAGAAGTTAACTTGTGCATTTACCTATAAAGCATTTATTGTCACTGTTTTTATGAGTACTGCACCACGATTTCACGATTCACTGTAATGCAGTATACTTGTGCTGTTTTGCTTTGTCATTATTGTTATGCTCTCACACGTTGGTAGTTTGTATTGTATTTTTGTATTTTTGTAAGGCTCACATTTACTATGAGGCTACGCAGCATTACGATGCTGCGCCGCATCTCCATGGTTACCGTTTTCTCTCCTGTCTGCAGCCACGTCACTGAGGGGTCGGTGCAGCGGGATGACGCAACTTCCGGATTTCGCATGCCACACGCTGCCGGAAGTGCGGGTTCCGTGCACAGGACGGCGGGGACGTGGAGGCAGACACAGATACACGGTACAGGTAGGGTATTTAAGTTGTTGTTCTTTGCATAATCACTAGTTTGCAGTGTCCTGAGGAAGGGGGTTCGTCCCCCGAAACGTTGACGAATAAATGCACTTTTTGCTTTGATTAACTTGGAAGTGAAAGTCTCTGAGTGCCGCCGTCTCTCTCCATCTTATATATATATATATATATATATATATATACACACACACACACACACACACACACACACACACACACACACACACACACACACACACACACAGTACACATACATGGACATATACATACACACCCACCCACGGAAACCCCCCTCACTAAATCCTGCGTTTGCCTCTGACCTGGAAAACGTTAAGTGTTGGTAGCTCTCGAGGATCAGGGTTGGCTACCCCTGTTATAGACCATCTATAGTGTTAAATATTAATACTGTATTCCATGTTCCGCGGAGTGGGAGGTTGTGGATTGTATTTGGAAACCCCCCTTTAGAAATCCTGCATTTTCCACTGTACTGTAGTCAGCATTTGCAATTTGACGAAATAAAAACCAATTGATTCAATTAGTTTTTGGATGTGTAGTTGAGCAGTGTTGTCTAGACTATAATGCCCAATTTTTGGTAGAAGCGGGGAACCCCTTTTTCCACATCAGGCAATGTGGCTTGTCATTCTAAACGGGTGTGGTATGAAAGGTCGACCACACTTAGGTTGACAGTGTCTAGGTCGACCACTATTGGTCGACAGTAACTAGGTCGTCAGTGATTCTAGGTCGACAGGGTTTCTAGGTCGACATGTTATAGGTCAACAGGTCAAAAGGTTGACATGAGGTTTTTTTTTTTGTGTGTGTTGTTTTCTCCGTACAGCAACTGGGAACCCCAATTAGGGCACCGTGTCCCCTCGCATGGTTTGCTACGCTCGCCATGCTTCGGGCAAGGTGCCTCGCTTCGCTACTGCTGAACTCAGCACAGATTACCGTTCCAATCGTAGTCCACGTGGATCGTTAAGTATGAAAAAGTTTAAAAAAAGTAAACAATTATGAAAACTCATGTCGAACTTTTGACCTGTCAACCTAGAGACCCTGTCGACCTAGAGACTCTGTCAACCTAGTTTCTGTCAACCAATAGTGGTCGACCTAGACATTGTCAACCTAAGTGTGGTCGACCTAGAGACCGGATACCATTCTAAACACCATATGCATAGAAGCATATTCTTAACCCTAAAAATTGTATGGGTATTCTGCTAATCTAATTAGTAAGTATACATTTTCTGTCACCTGTAAGAGTAACAGCAAGGGAGTACTGGGCTCTATTCGGCAGTGAATGCATCTGGCATTTCCTTGGTTTACCCGCGCAGGACCCGCAATGTAATGCGAACACCTCTGTCTGACTGACAGGCTGAGATGTTTGCGGGGTGGTCACAGGCGGCAACGCAGCATTGTGTGGGCAGTGCACGGAAAACGGGGCGACCGCCTGACATCACACACAGCCGCTGAGACGGGAAACATTGCAGCGGCCTGATGGCATTTGCAGCCTGCCAGGCGACTTCCCTTCTTTAGCAATGCGATTGCAATTGAATTGCGATCGCATCACTGGCCGCCAATAGCATGCTGGGTGGCCATGCCCTGTGCTGTCCAGTCCCCAACATGCGACTGATAGTAGTTGCAGTTTTGCAATTTTAGCAAACCTGCAACTGAAGCTGAATAAAGCTCAAAAAAGCAAACAAAAAAAAAAGCACAGTAATGGGCAAAACCATGTGCACTGCAGGTGGGGCCCATGTAACATGTGCAGAGAGAGTTAGATTTGAGTGGGTTATATTGTTTCTGTACAGGGTAAATACTGGCTGCTTAATTTCTACACTGCAATTGTTTGAACACACCCCACCCAAATCTAACTCTCTCTGCACATGTTACATCTGCCCTACCTGCAGTGTAGCATGGTTGTGCCCATTACTGTGCTTTTTTAGTTTGCTAACAAAACTGAAGGCCCTATATCACCAGAATAAAAACACTGTTTATTACAATATTTTGTTTTTCTCCAAATACGATTATACAACAAACGTTTGTACACAAATCTCGACAAACAGAGGCGTACTTATCAGAACTGTCAAATAGCCTATATAGAAGCAGGGACAGAAATGTATTACAAAATCCAAATAATATTGCACAACACTTCATGTGTAAGTTTCTGATTATTTTAGGACTGACTGTTACTGCTGGCATTGGTTGCACAACCATTTGCTGTGCTCTCCGCACACACACTTATTACACTCATTACAGATGAATTTGGCTTTTTTGTCCTTTGATCAAACGTAGCATTTCTTGCGCTGTCGTGAATTGCGCTGGGTGGTGCTTGGAGCTGATGAAGGTGCCACTGGTAAAATGTTGGGCACATTTTCAGAGAAAATAACCAAAAACAAGAACATTTTTATATTACATGGAAGGTACTATGGTGGTCATTCCGAGTTGATTGCTCGCTAGCTACTTTTAGCAGCAATGCAAACACAAAGCCGCTGCCCTCTGGGTGTGTATCTTAGCATAGCAGAATTGCTAACGAAAGGTTAGCAATTCTGCTATTAAGCATTTCCTTGCAGTTTCTGAGTAGCTCCAGACCTACTCCTAGATTGCGATCACCTCAGTCCATTTAGTTCCTGGTTTGACGTCACAAACACGCCCAGCGTCCAGCCAGCCACTCCCCCATTTCTCCAGCCACTCCTGCGTTTTCTGCTGGCACGCCTGTGTTTTTTAGCACACTCCCGGAAAACGGCCAGTTTCCGCCCAGAAACACCCACTTCCTGTCAATCATTCTCCGATCAACAGAGCGACTGAAAAGCTTTGTTCGCCCGTGAGTAAAATAGCATAGTTTTGTGTAAAATTGCTTAGCCCGTGCGCCCTGCTGTGCATACGCATGCGCAGAACTGCCGGATTTTAGCCTATTAGCAATTCTTCCAAAAATAGCAGCGAGCGAACAACTCGGAATGACCACCTATGACTCCCAAATGAAAATAAACAGAAAAAATAAACAGAAAGACACAAAAACTAACGAACGTGTGGTATACTGGGCCTAATTCAGACCTGATCGTAGATGTGCTAAATTTAGCACATCTACGATCAGCTTCCCTGACATGCGGGGGGACGCCCAGCACAGGGCTAGTCCGCCCCTCATGTCAGGCCCTATCCCGCCGCACAAGTACAAAAGCATCGCACAGCGGCGATGCTTTTGTACTTGAAGAGTAGCTCCCTGGCAGCGCAGCTCCTGTGCACTGGCTGGGAGCTACTCGTCGCTGTCCGGGTCACAGCGGCTGCGTGTGACGTCACGCAGCCACCGCGGCCCGCCTCCCGCACAGTCCGAGCACGCCTGCGTTGCCCGGACCGCGACCCTAAAGTGGCGGCCAAACGACGCCGGCCCGCCCAGCGACCACCAGGCAGAGGCGATCGCAGGGCTGAGATGGCCATCGGCTGTCTGGCATGTGCAGTTCAGACCTGATCGGCTGCTGTGTGAAAACGCACAGCAGCGATTAGGTCTGAATTAGGCCCATTGTTAGGAAGACCTTCCCAGAAAATACGGAAAAGGCTAACTCACTAATCGTGATAGTTAAAAAAAAAACATGGGTCAGAGAGGATTGGGGTCATGGTACCACATAAGGGTTTAACATTATTGCTGACTAGTTACAAGCCCATCAAAATGACGGAACAACATAACAGTAATGTCAGAGTCGGCAGCTGTCTATGCACTTGAATTGCTCTGTCAGGTGCCATCTAGTGCCCACCTGCATACAAAACATTTGAATTCCCCCCCATAGAGATGAGTAGCAGCATTAACCTTTTATTATATAGAATGGCATGAGAGTCGGAATGTCTGTAGTCCATTTCAAATGTGAGTGATGCCATAAAGCGCATATGGGGGGTTATTCCGAGTTGATCGCTCGCTAGCAACTTTTTGCAGCGCTGCGATCAGATAGTCGCCGCCTATGGGGAGTGTATTTTCGCTTTGCAAGTGTGTGAATGCTTTTGCAGCCAACGGCACAAAAACGTTTTTTGCAGTTTCTGAGTAACTCTGGACTTACTCAGCCGCTGCGATCACTTCAGACTTTTTGGTCCCAGAACTGACGTCAGACACCCGCCCTGCAAACGCTTGGACACGCCTGTGTATTTCCAAACACTCTCAGAAAATGGTCAGTTGACACCCATAAACGCCCTCATCCTGTCAATCACCTTGCGATCGGCTGTGCGAATGGATTCTTCGTTAAATCCATCGCCCAGTACCGATCCTCTTTGTACCCGTACGACGCACCTGCGCATTGCGGTGCATACGCAGTTTTGATGAGTTTTAACCTGATTGCATCGCTGCAAAAAGTTGCTAGCGAGCGATCAACTCGGAATGGCCCCCATAGGCCGTAAAGATACATCTTTCCTACATCACTGTGACGCCCGGAGATGCTAGGCTCTCCCCAGGCTCTCCCTGGACTGTGAATATATGCCGTGCGCATGCCAGTGCCCTTCCACCCTTCCCCTCCACCTGCAGGACACTGTAGCCAGCAGGTGGGATAGCAGGACAGCGTCCAAAATGTGGGACTGTCCCTCTGAAGTCTGGACAGTTGGGAGGTATGCCGATGCCGTCACCGCCCACAAATGCTCCATTACTGTCAATCCCTTCGCATATAAATCCGCAACTGCCAAAGAACTCGCTCAGCTGCATACAAAATAGACATTGCGTACATCTCGAATCATGCCCATTATCACTTAGATGGACACATGTACTATGCTTTGGAGAGTGGTAAAGTAGAGAGAGAGATAAACTACTAAGCAATCAGCTCCTATCATTTTTCAAACGCAGGATACGATGCATCAATCGTCACATTTTGCATGCCATGCATTAAGCAATTCATCGCAAGCATAACAGCGTTTATCAACACCTGTTCCTTGGCGGGCGCTGTGTTCTCTTTTCTGTATGCACAGTGCATACAGCGCAAATCGGCTCCCGATTCTCCTCATCTGCATCACATGACACCGCGTCCGTGATGCTGATGAGGTGACTCAGGAGCCGCTCTGAGCAGGGTGCACTGAGCACATACCCACCAGGTCCAAGCTCCGGAATTTATCGCATTCTGGAGCTTGGTACATAGGCAAAAGCGTCCAAACCTCCAAAAAACGGCACTTTCTGAGGTTTGACCGCAAAAAAAATAAGCATTGATGCATCCTGGCTACTGCCTGTAACATGACAGTTAGGAGCTGATTGGCTGGTACATAATCTCTCTCCACTTTATCACTCTCCAAGGCTTAGTACATATCACCAAGGGTATTTACATGGAAGAACTTCCTAAGACGTAAGTCAGAGTAACACTGGGAGATAGAATAAGAAATGAGTACAGGGACTTTCTGAGGGGTGTGGATCATAAGATAGACAGTGTCTAGGTCAACAATCTTTAGGTCGACCACTATAGGTCGACAGGGTCAGAAGGTCGACATGTTCTACGGCGACAGGTCAAAAGGTCGACATGAGTTTTTGATGGTTTTTTTGGTGTTATTCTCTTCGTAGAGTGACCGTGAACCCCAATTAGTGCACCGTGTCCGCTCGCCATGCTTCGGGCAAGATTACCGTTCCAATCGTAGTCCACGTGGATCGTTAAGTATGAAAAAGTAAAAAAAAAAATTAAAAAAATAAAAACCTCATGTCGACCTTTTGACCTGTCGACCTAGAACATGTTGACCTTCTGACCCTGTCGACCTTCTGACCCTGTTGACCTAGTGACTGTCGACCTATAGTGGTCAACCTAAACATTGTCGACCTAGACACTGTCGATCTTCAGACCGGATCCCCTTTCGGAGTGGTATACCTAAGCCAAGTCCTCCACCTTCAGACTTACTAGTGATGAACGTATTATCAGGACACATTGAGCTTGGAATGCTGTGTATTCTAGTTACTAGAGATAAGAGGTCCGGACCGCTCCGAACATTGGGGATCCGAGTTCACCAGAGCCGCGGCTTGGGTGTTCCAGACAGACTCGGATCCCACATTGAGGCCAAACGTCATTGTTTGGCCAATATTGGTGAAAACAATATTATGGGCTGTGAGGTGGTCGAAATTGGCTGGAAATGAATGTTATTGAGGTTAATAATACTTTAGGAACAAATTATGTGATTTTAGCTTTTTGAGTAAATTTTTGAAAAAAAATAAAAAAAATGCAAGTCCAAATCCAAAGCAAGGCGATGAATCGGAGCCAAATCCAAATCCAGCAAAAATGGTCCAGCCCACATCTCTACCGGTAACCATGGCGAATAGTTCTTCCTGGTTGTTGCAATTACCTAGGTTATGAGTCTTTACCAGTGGCGCACCCAGGGGGGGTTTCCGAGCACCCAGAAACCCCCCTCCACTAAAAAAAAACCAATGTTTTTGTTTTTTTAGCTGCATGAGTATTATTAATGGCTGTCTAGCGTCCTCTGCAGCCTGCTGTCTTCCTGGTGGCACTTGTAAGTGCAGTAAAAGTTTACTTTATTTTAATTACAGTACATATATATCCATGTGCATACATATATTATATACACATGTATATACATACATATAAACGCACACACATATGATATATACAGTATACATATGTATATATACGTGTACTGTATGTGTATATATATATATATATGTATGCATGTTTAATATGCTATGTATATGTGTTTATGTATATATATATATATATATATACTGTATATATATATATATATATATATATATATACACGGTATATATATGTGTAGATACACACACTAGTTTTACGGACCCAGCATATACTGGGTCACCTCAGTCCCCACCCCCGTGATTGGCTCCACCCAGTTCTGGAAACCCCCCCCATGCAAATCCTGCGTTTGCCACTGTTTACAGTGTATATTATTTAATGATCAACAATGGACATTACAAGAGGCTGTGTGCTGCCTTCAGGCATCAGAGAATTAGGTGTAGGGGCCCATAAATAGTGATCCCGCCAGGGCCCATATCAGTTGCCATGTACCACGGCTGAATGTGGTTATCTCACGCCGCTGTCATACACGATCTCAGCTTCCCCCTGCTGTGTGTTCTGCTCCCACTTAGCAGCCTGCTCAGAACAACACATGAGGTAAGGGCAGCGGAAACTTCCTGCCTTCCTGCCGCTGAAGTCACATCTGTTGTGCCTTTATTTCCAGTCTTGAACACTTTCCATACCGTTCCTGCACATCTAGTTCTGTAGGCCCGATTATAACTTGTAATCTCTGCTACCGCCCTACACTGTGCTAGATATTCTTACAACTAAAGGGGTCATTCCGAGTTGTTCGCTCGTTGCAGATTTTCGCTATGCTGTGATTTGTTGCAAACTGCGCATGCGCAAGGCACGCAGGGCGCATGCGCTTAGTTATTTAACTAAAAACTTAGCAGATTTGCTGAGGATTCTGCAGCGCTTTTCAGTCGCACTGCTGTTCGGTAAATGATTGACAGGAAAGGGGCGTTTCTGGGTGGTAAATCAGCGTTTTCCCGGCGTTTGCAAAAAAACGCAGGCGTGTCAGGGAAAAATGCGGGAGTGTCTGGAGAAACGGGGGAGTGGCAGGCCGAACGCAGGGCGTGTTTGTGACGTCAAACCAGGAACTAGACGGACTGAGCTGATTGCAATCTGTGAGTAAGTCTGGAGCTACTCAGAAACTGCAAAGAATTAGTTAGTAGCAATTCTGCTAATCTTTCATTCGCAATTCTGCTAAGCTAAGATTCACTCCCAGTAGGCGGCGGCCTAGCGTGTGCAATGCTGCTAAAAGCAGCTAGCGAGCGAACAACTCGGAATGAGGGCCTAACTACCTTTGTACAATGGGCCTAATTCAGACCTGATCGTAGATGTGCTAAATTTAGCACATCTACGATCAGTCACACAGACATGCGGGGGGACGCCCAGCACACGGCTAGTCCGCCCCGCATGTCAGGCCCTCCCCCGCCCCATAAGTACAAAAGCATCGCACAGCGGCGATGCTTTTGTACTTTAGGAGTAGCTCCCAGCCAGCACAGCTCCTGCACACTGGCAAGGAGCTACTCGTCGCTGTGAGAGTCGCAGCGGCATCGTGTGACGTCACGCAGCCACTGCGGCCCGCCCCCCGCACGTTCCAGGCAAGCCTGCGCTGCCTGGACCGTGCCCCTAAAACGGCAGCCAAACGCCAGCGCATGCGCAGTTCAGACCTGATCGGCTGCTGTGCGAAATCGCACAGCACCGATCATGTCTGAATTAGGCCCAGTGTTGGTAAAGAACTCATTTATCTCTGTCATAATACAGTGCATGTGTTTATGTGCAAATAATCGCAGTTTGCATCAATTCTTAGTTTGGCAACAGGCGTAAAATCACTTCTGCCGATGTCGGAGCCTGTTAGTGTGGTCTGGAAATAATTGCATACACAAGTTTATGAGTTTATGGTCATCGTCTTCCTACCACATTTATCAACATGACCATAATGATTCAATCAAAGGCTTTGGGACCATGGGGTCTATTTACTAAGCTTTGGAGAGAGATAAAGTATGAGCGAACTAGCTCCTAACTTCAATGTTATAGGCTATGTTTGAATAAAGACAGGAGCTGGTTAGTTGGCAGTTAATCTCTTGCCACTTTATCTCTCTCCAAGGCTTAGTAAATAGACCCCCATAAGCTGCAATATCCTGCCAAGTGTCTGATATCGCTGCATATGTGACCAGTTTATGATTTGTTTGTGCATGGATAACTCATACCCTTGTGCTGTGGTCAATCTCTCCTACCACCCCCCTGTTAGGAGAGCAGCACTCTGCACTGTCCCCTATGCTGCATAAACTCCAGGCACTAGGACCCAGAGTCTGCAGGGAGGTGAAACCTCCAACTGCAGCCATATTTACAGTGTAAAGGGGGGGTACTCACGGAGCGATATTCTAAGCAATCTGTCTAGATTGCTTAGAATTTAAGCATTATCGCTCCGTGTGTACCACCTACAGCGATAGGGATGCGCAGCCCCGCACATCGCTATCGCTGGTGCTAGATTGGCCTGCCGTGCAGGCCAATCTAGCGGGTCGCTCACTTCACCCGCCGGGTGAATTGAGCGCCCACCCCCGTCTCCCCCCGCACGCTCAGCACACATCGCGCTGTGCTGAGCGGCGGGAGAGATGTGTGCTGAGCGGTTCGCTCAGCACACATCTCTCCCGCATCGGCCCGTCTGTATGGGCCTTTAGAGTGTCACAGTACTGTGCATGTGCAGTACTTAGCGCCTAAGGTGAGACACCTATTTGCTGCAATACTCTGTGCTTGATAACTGTTACACCCCTGCATTACCACTGTGTTCCAGCATTACCCTGTACCTGCTGTTTACCAGTAAACCCAGCAGCCTGGTTAAGGTCTCTCTGGATGGGTACACACTACACGATATCAGGCATATCGTCTAGTCTGTACCCGCTATGTCACCGACAGTGTGCGCTCCGGTACATCATCAGCTACATCCTCCGTCAGTCCTACATGCAGGACTGACGGGCGACATCGCTGGCGAGGGCCATGCGGCATGGCCCCTGTCTTCACACCGTCACTGTCGGCATCGGCAAGTGTGTATGCACTTGCTGATGCCGCTCCCCTGCTGAGTTCCATCCTGTGATGTCATGCTGGGTACACATCATTAAGTGCTTTGCAGTCACCTTAACATCTGCTGTGCACCTATTGTGTCCATCATCCCAATAGTCTATATCAATACCCCCAACTTAATGTGGTTCATGTAATAACATGATTTACACCCCGATTACCTCCTCTCACGTCTGCTCTAACATTAATCCTGCTATGCCATTCTTCTCTGCAACATTCCCTCGCCAGCTTCAAACCTGCCCATGTCTTTGGTTTATAGCTCAGTTTAGTCACTGATACTGTGTGTTTGCCCTTACATTGGGTTGTAGGCTCGTGATAGCAATCACATTTAATAATCATATTTATATCCCCCAAACAGCCCCATCACTCAATGAATTTCGCGCTCATTTAATAAATAACCCTATTTCACCCCCCCCCCCCAAAAAAAAATATTCACATTTAATACATCTATTTCCCCCCAAAAAAAAACCTGCAAATGCAATCAATGATGAATGAGGGACTGAGTTTTCTAAACACACACATTCTCCCAGCTCAAGGTAAGACACCTGCCTCTTCTTGCTGGCAGCTGCTCTCTGGTTGCGCTGAAATCCGCACACACAGCAGACTTAGTAGGAGAAGCTGACACCACTGGGCCTGCACAGCAGTTCTGTTCCATCTCTTATACTGGATTTTGTGGCTGTAGCAGGGGAGAGGCAGGGGTGTATCGATGGTGGCTCCAGTGGAGCGCGAGCTCCGGGCGCCGAAAACAGTTAGAGGGGGCACACACTGACTTGGAACAGGAGACTAGGTAGGGAACAGGGCAGGCCAGAGGTGACAGCAGAAGACACTGACAGCCGGCACATCCCGGAGTTCTGCCCGCCCTCTTTATATGTCTCACTGTATAAGTTTCACTGTCTCACTGTGCAGCAGGATTACTTCTATCCTGCAACACCGCTCTCTGCCCCCGGCTGCTGCAGCACCTCTCTTAGCACCTCTCTCTGCCCCGGCTGAAACAGCACCTCTCTCTGCCCCAGCTGATACAGCACCTCTCTCTGCCCCAGCTGATACAGCACCTCTCTATACACTGATGCTGCAGCACCTCTCTATACATTAGAAGCTGCAACGTAACATGTATAACATCTTCTGTGGTGTAATGTGAATAAGCGACTCTACTGTGGCACAACATGTATAAACAGCTCTTCTGTGGTGTAACGTGTATAAGTGTCTCTACTGAGTGGTGTAATGTGTATAAGGGGCTCTACTGTGTGGTGTAATGTGTATAAGGGGCTCTACTGTGTGCTGTAACGTGTGTCAGGGCTCTCCTGTGTGGCATAATGTGTATAAGGGGTACTAGTGTGTGGTGTAGTGTGAATAACAGATACTACTGTGCGGTGTAATGTGAATAAGCGACTCTACTGTGGCACAACATGTATAAACAGCTCTTCTGTGGTGTAACGTGTATAAGTGTCTCTACTGTGTGGTGTAGTGTGAATAACAGATACTACTGTGCGGTGTAATGTGAATAAGCGACTCTACTGTGGCACAACATGTATAAACAGCTCTTCTGTGGTGTAACGTGTATAAGTGTCTCTACTGTGTGGTGTAATGTGTATAAGGGGCTCTACTGGGTGCTGTAACGTGTGTCAGGGCTCTCCTGTGTGGCATAATGTGTATAAGGGGTACTACTGTGTGGTGTAGTGTGAATAACATATACTACTGTGCGGTGTAATGTGAATTGGTACTATTTTGTGACCACGCCCCTTCCCCATGAAGCACTGTCCCTGTTTTAAATTTGGGGGGTTACCCAGAGGAAACTTTTGCCCTGAGCTCCACAAGGTCTACAACCGGCCCAGTGACCAATTTAGATTTTTTTTCTTTTCAAATGTAACATGCCACCACATGCCACATGTTGGCCAGGCCCCAATTCAGTGCAGGGATGGTGACGCCGAAACATACCCTTGCTCCGGGCACCATGGTGCCTAGCTACACCTCTGGGGAGAGGCGGGGCCCACCGTGAGGTGCACATGAGCCCCCTCTGTTGAAACGCCCCTGACTCTGTGCCAACCCTGTCTACCCAATAGTCTGTGCCAACTCTGTCTACCCGAGCATGTATCAATGTTATGCAGAGGGGGCGGAGCAACCAGCACCAGTAAGAAGAGCACTGCCTGCCGTGGCATTTTAAAAGAGGGGGCCCTGCTCATACTGGGAAGGTGGTGATTTCCAATAAACATAAATTGCCATAACTGTAATGGCCCATCATGCAATAAAATAGCATTGTCCTCTGCTGCCCGTGACACTCTGGGCAATGGAATAATCCATTTCACAAAAAATGGATTTCTCTAAAATTTCTAGGCGCTGCAAATGAAAACTTTGAACCATTTGATGGATACCTTCTCCCTTCATTCTTTACAGTCGTTGTCATAAACATGTACGCAAATCTCTCCTTTCATATCATTTTCCCAACATTGTCAGTCACAGAGAGCCTGAGGCAGAAATGGACGCACATCTGTTAGATTTGCATTTCAGTACTATGCATGTGCACTAAAAAAAAAGCATGCACATATTTTCATCTGGGAGAGTCAGGGCCTGATTCACCAGTGTACGCAGCTGCGACTGCGTTTTTTCCACAGCTGCTACTGAGACTTTATGCTACTGCAGTGCTAATGTGGCGGCCGATGGTCTTCCTACAGAAACGCCCACTGGCTGCGGCACTAATCCACCACTGCGCTTATTAAAACTCACCCTTGGTTGCACCAACAAAGACTGCACCAGCCCTACAGAGGCACAGAATCTCCTACTGAATATGGCTGCCCGTGCCACTCGCAGACCATGACACATGCCCATGTCTGGATAGCCATCCCCTCCTGTTTCCACTCAGACGGTCACCTAGATCTGCGTGAAATTTCGATCTCTGCATGTAAAGGGCAACCATTGGGACGCTTGCGCATGCAACTCGTACAGAGACTGAGAGCATCGACCCTTAGTCATGACAGGAGAGACAGAATAGGGGAGGGATAGTGCAGGTAAATGTAATCCTAGTACAGTAAGGGTGTGTTCATGTAGGTATTGCTGAGGTAACCTTGAGCCACACCTGTCAGGCCACTGCACACGGCCCCCGGGGCCAGATGGGGCCACGCCACACACCCTGCACCCATTTTTTCAATACCTACCTATCCGGAGTCCCTAGGCTGCGGCAGTGACTCTGGGCACTAGGTGGTGTGCATGTCTCCGGAAAAATGTAGTGGCAGCCATTTTCCTGGTGATTTTCCCTACTGCACAAGCGCAAAGAGCTGGAAAAATGGCCATTGCACCATTTTCCTAGCATTTTGCACATGCACAGTAGGGAAAATGGCTGCCAGAGATCACCTAGTGCTCAGAGCATAGCCAGATTAAGGGGGGAAACAGGGCATACTGTACCCCGGGCCCCCCTGTGTCAGGGGGCCCCGCAGCCAGAGCACACTGACATCACTAGCTTTCCTTCTTAAGCAGCAGCAGAACTAGCAGCTAGAATGCGAGCAGGATAGTATGCAGTGCAGGCAGAGACATAGGAGTATCATGTTTCATGAGCTAGCGACAGAGCTTTAGGAGAGATAGGAGGGTGGAGAGAGCTGTAAGTGACACAGGGATCCCAGCTTCTCCTCCTCCATGCCTGGGTGTCTGAGTCCTGTGTAAAACTGTTATGCAACTAAACCATTTGGGTCTAGAGATACAGACACACACAGAGTCTTCTTGACTCCTGTCCCAGTGTGTAAGTAGTACAGAGGCTGCTGATATTCTTGCATCTGGCCAGATAAATTATTTTATTTTTCTATGTGTATTTTAAGATTGAGTTGTTTTTGTAACACTACAAGAAAATTGTACAAAATAGTTGTCTTTCAATTAGGTGGAGCTATAAACAGTATCCAACCATTACTAAACTATTAGTTAAAACTAATATACACCATTGGTTTAAATTTAATATACACAATCCATACCTCCCACCATGACCCATTCCAGGAAGGACAACATGCTCTCTACCTGGACTTCCTTCTTAATTTATGATTGCAATCACCTGTGTTGAAATACATTTGTTCAGGTGACGCCAATCATATATTAAGCATACTTGCCTACCTGACCCTCTCCATGAGGGAGAAAATGCTCTGTTCCTGAACTTTCCTGGTAATGTATGATTGCCATCACCTGTGGTGAAACCCCTTTCTTATCAATTAACTAGCTCACCACAGGTAATGGCAATCATACATTACAAGGAAAGTCCAGGAACAGATAATTTTCTCCCTCATGGAGAGGGTCAGGTAGGCAAGTATGATATTAAGTGAGAAGTTCAGGCAGACAGCATTTTGTCCGTCTTGGAATGGGACATATTGGGAGGTATGCACAATCTAGTATACACCCCCCACCTTTCACTGGGGCCCCCCAGTCTTAAGTGCCCCGGGCACCTCCAAGGCTTAATCCGGCCCTGGCTCAGAGTCATTGTCACTGCCGCTGTCTGCTAAAGAGTAGGGGGCCGGGACTGCACACTGGCCCTCTGATTTCTTAATATGCCCTTGTGTCAGGCTCTGTATCTCTAGAGCTACTGGGGAAATCCGCACACTGTATGGTGACAATTAGCAGCGTCTCACTGGGTGATTGCGGCTTGGCATCACCCGCTGATTAATTCATCAGTGTCGCTGCTACGCTATATTAAGTTGCATTTGTTCATTTGCATTACTTAATTGATGTTTCCATTTGGACTTGGGGAGGAAAGGATTTTTAATTGGGGAAAAATAAAAGATGTCTGTATTTAATTTCATGTAATTTGATCAATATTAATGTGTATTTAATTATATTTTACAACATAAATGTAACTTCCGCATTTATTAACGACATTATCCAGACATTATTCTCTGATTTATGGCACTTTATTACATTATTATATTTAGCAAAAATAGTGTAATGCGACATGCACATTTGTAACCAACACTAACAAGCCGCTTCTTTACTCACCGCTCTTGTCACTCCAGACGTAAAACTAGACAGGAACATGGCCGAATCTGGGATGCAGACCCATGCCCCCTCCCAAAAAAATTATATAAATACTATGCATGGCTGGCCACACGCTACAAAGGGGATATATGTTCCCCTCAGCATCTGGCCTGCGTTCCAGGCCGGGCCCCTACAACAATTCTAGGACCGGGTGATCTGTACCCGCCCCCATCCCTCTTGGCGTCAGGGCCGTTTCTTGGGGCAGGCGAGCAGTGCAACCGCACTGGGCGCCCGCCGCTCACTAACTGTGGCTCCTTGCTTCCCCCTCCTATTTCTCCCCGAGTAACCCGCTCGGGGGGGCGGAGTTTCACGGAATGACGCAGTTGCGTCGTTACGTCACGACGCAGCCCCGTCACTCCGCAAAACTCCCCCCCCCCCCCCCGAGCGGAGTACAGAGGGGGATCCAAGTTAGGAAGAGGGAAGGGCCGGCGCGAGGAGCGACTGGTGAGGCGGGCCGAAGAGCGGTAATCGCCTCTGTAAGTATTCTCTATCTCTCTCTCTCTCTCAATGTGTAAAATGGGGACACCTGCCGTAATGTGTGAAATGGGGACTCTTGCCTGCCGTAGTGTGGGGATTTAATGTATCAAGGGCATTGCGGTGTGTGGCATAATATGGTGCAGGGGGCATTACTGTGTGGGGCTTAATATGGTAGATTTTTTTTTCCTGTGGTGGTCGTGATCTGTTGGAGCAGGGTCAAAAACTGGATTGTGAGGTAGTCTTTTCAGACGAGGCCATGCCCATTTAAATGAGACCACACCCATTTAGATGAGGCCACACCCCCTTGCCGGGTGCGCGCGCGAGTTTTTTTTTATCTAGGTGTGTGTGTGTGGGGGGGGGGCACATTTTTTTATGTCATGGGGGGGCGCATTTTTGAATCTCGCACTGGGAGCCAAATTGGCTAGAAACAGCCTTGCTTGGCATCACTATGTATGGTCTTGTATAAAATGCAATCTAGATGTGTATGAACCAATTCCCAACACAGCGCCTGATTTGTGTTTGTAAGTAAAGCAAAATAGCAAGCAACTGGGCAAAACAATGCTGCACTGCAGAAGGGCAGAGATTTATATTGGGATGGGGTGTGTTCAAACTGAAATCTAAATTGCAATGTAAAAATAAAACTGTCTAACATTTGTGGGCGACATGCAAAAGCAGCCTGTATTTACCCTGCACAGAAAACATATGAGTGTATTTGCTCCCCTGACATTGCAGCATGGTTTGTTCCAGACGAAAAGTTACAGTACTTTCTGGTTTTTTCTTTGCTTTACTTACAAACATCAGTGGGGCCCAATGTTGTTCATTTTTTTTTTATATAAATTTGGACTGCGAGCCTGGAAGCAGAAGCCTAAGAAAACCCACCCTCCTCCTCTTTCCCTCCAGCAAAAGAAATGATATTTTATTTCCCCTCAAAGTTTTTTTATTCGTTGGAGAGAAAATAGTGTACAGTAGCACAAGTTGTGTCACAGATATACAACAAATGCATAATCACATTACAATAAGAACTAAACAGCATGATTGACATAATGTAAGATTAAAATGAAAGGAACATACAATAGGCAGTCCCCAACCCATACATGGCCGCCGTGCCCCCAGGTGACAGCCCAAACCATACATGGCCGCCATGCCCCCAGGTGACAGCCCAAACCATACATGGCCGCCATGCCCCCAGGTGACAGCCCAAACCATACATGGCCGCCATGCCCCCAGGTGACAGCCCAAACCATACATGGCCGCCGTGCCCGCAGGTGGCAGCCGAAACCATACATGGCCGCCGTGCCCCCAGGTGACAGCCCAAACCATACATGGCCGCTGTGCCCCCAGGTGACAGATAGCTACAAATGTAGCTGTATTTAAACATTTAATTATCGCTTATCCAGCAAGCAGAGGTGTGGGAAAAGACCAAGTGGCATTGGCGAGAGGGGGGGGGGGGGGGAGGGTACAATTTACCTGGGCCCAGGTCTGATGGAGGGGCCCAGGTCCACCCCTTACCTGGCAGCAGTAGCAGCTGCAGCTCCTTTCCTCAGCCCAGCACACGCCACTGTGTACTGGGCTGCAGTGTGGCCAGGGAGGTGCTAAAAATAATTTTATTTATTTATTTCTAAGGGTGCATTGCCACGCCTCCTGTGATTACACCACGCCCCCTGAAAAGTACCTGGGCCCAGCCAGGGGCATGCTCCTGAGAGTTGGTGCTCCTCATGTGCTACACACTCCCCCAAGGAGGTGTTGCCATGCCCCCAGCATGTTGTGGTCACAGGAGGGGGGGTGCAGGGAGATGTTGTACCGGGGCCCATGATTTCTCTTGGCAGCCCTGCCAAGGAGGATGCTCTATCATAGTGGAGGGGGCTCCTTTCTCTTATACCGCTTTCAGATCGCAAATGCCTGGTCGCAGCCGAGAATTGGAAACGGGTCCTTCACGGGTACGACACGGCATTGGACCCTGAGAACTGGCTCCCCGACCTGGGGACTGCAGCGTCATCAGGGGCGGGGGCAGAGGCGGTGCTAGGAGATGAGATCAGATCTGTGCCGCCTCTGCTGTGGACGGATACCGGGTCGCATCGACCCGGGAAACCCGTTAACACTGCACCTGACCCGGTAATAACCCGGGAATAATCCTTCTTTATTCCCGAGTTGAATTAACGGGTCAGGCGACCCAGGAATACGGGACTGACCCTTTCACACCGCACAGCGACCCACGTCAACCTGGCAGTATACTGTGTCGATACCGGGTTATTTGTGCGGTGTGAAAGGGGTATCAGTGTACAGGGTAACAAGTTGTAGAATAATAAGATCTGTCTAATTTTACATATATACAAAATAATCATATCAGATTTTACCTTCATGGTCAATGACTCAACCAAAAAAGGGGAATAAGGGGGTTAGTGGTCTTTTCAAAACATTAAAGCAATAGTGAGCTAGGGGAGAAGTGTACGTTAATTACCCAGGCAGATCACTATCACTTATGTTACACCAATACTCAAAGTGTTACATGGTGCAATAAATAAGGTGTGGTAAAACACTGCTGCATACACACTATGGGGGTCATTCCGAGTTGATCGTAGCTGTGCAAAATTTTGCACAGCTACGATCTTCTTCTCTGACATGCGGGGGGACGCCCAGCACGGGGCTAGTCCGCCCCGCATGTCAGTCCGGCCCCCCCCCCTCGCAGAAGTGCAAAGGCATCGCACAGCGGCGATGCCTTTGCACTTCAGGAGTAACTCCCGGCCAGCGCAGCTTTAGCGAGCTGGCCGGGATCTACTCCTCGCTCCCTGGCCCGCAGCGGCTGCGTATGACGTCACGCAGCCGATGCGGCACGCCCCCCCCGTTCGGTCCGGCCACACCTGCGTTGGCCGGACCGCGCCTACGAAACGGTGGCTAAATGCCGCCGTTTCGCCCCCTCCCGCCCATGGATCGCCTCTGCCTGTCAATTAGGCAGAGGCGATCGCTATCCTGCTACGGCCTCCGGCCGTCCCGCATGCGCAGGCGCACTACGGCGCATGCGCAGCAGGGACCCGTTCGCTCTGCTGCGTTAAAACGCAGCGAGCGAACAGGTCGGAATGACCCCCTATGGGCCTAATTCTGAATTGATCACAGCAGCAAATTTGTTAGCAGTTGAGCAAAACCATGTGCACTGCAGGGTGGCAGATATAACGGCCCTCATTCCGAGTTGTTCGCTCGTTCTTTTTCATCGCATCGCAGTGAAAATCCGCTTAGTACGCATGCGCAAAGTTCGCACTGCGACTGCGCCAAGTAACTTTACTATGAAGAAAGTCTTTTTACTCACGGCTTTTTCTTCGCTCCGGCGATCGTAATGTGATTGACAGGAAATGGGTGTTACTGGGCGGAAACACGGCGTTTCAGGGGCGTGTGGCTGAAAACGCTACCGTTTCCGGAAAAAACGCAGGAGTGGCCGGAGAAACGGTGGGAGTGCCTGGGCGAACGCTGGGTGTGTTTGTGACGTCAACCAGGAACGACAAGCACTGAACTGATCGCACAGGCAGAGTAAGTCTGGAGCTACTCTGAAACTGCTAAGTAGTTAGTAATCGCAATATTGCGAATACATCGGTCGCAATTTTAAGAAGCTAAGATTCACTCCCAGTAGGCGGCGGCTTAGCGTGTGTAACTCTGCTAAATTCGCCTTGCGACCGATCAACTCGGAATGAGGGCCAACATGTGCAGAGAGAGTTAGATTTGGGTGGGGTGTATTCAAACTGAAATCTAAATTGCAGTGTAAAAATAAAACAGCCAGTATTTACCCTGCACAGAAACAAAATAACCCACCCAAATCTAACTCTCTCTGCACATGTTATATCTGCCCCTCCTGCAGTGCACATGGGCCCTCATTCCGAGTTGTTCGCTCGCTAGCTGCTTTTAGCAGCATTGCACACGCTAGGCCGCCGCCCTCTGGGAGTGTATCTTAGCTTAGCAGAATAGCGAACGAAAGATTAGCAGAACTGCTAATAAATAATTCTTTGCAGTTTCTGAGTAGCTCCAGACCTACTCACAGATTGCGATCAGCTCAGTCCGTTTAGTTCCTGGTTTGACGTCACAAACACGCCCTGCGTTCGGCCAGCCACTCCCCCGTTTCTCCAGACACTCCCGCGTTTTTCCCTGACACGCCTGCGTTTTTTAGCACACTCCCGGAAAACGCTCAGTTACCACCCAGAAACGCCCCTTTCCTGTCAATCATTCACCGATCAGCAGTGCGACTGAAAAGCGCCGCAGAATCCACAGCAAAACTGCTAAGTTGTTAGTTAAATAACTAAGTGCATGCGCCCTGCGTGCCTTGCGCATGTGCAATTAGCAACAAATCGCAGCATAGCGAAAAACGGCAACGAGCGAACAACTCGGAATGACCCCCATGGTTTTGCTCAATTGCTAACAAACGTGCTACTGTGATCAACGCAAAATGACCCCCTATGACGGCTGCATTTACCTCTATCTCTGGTCAGTAATGTCTAATTACACCAACTACGCAAACAAGTGTCTCTAAATTACAATTACAGCTTATGCCCCAAGAGAACTCAGCTACTTCTGCTCAATATGTAACTTTCCCCTGGACAGTTTGCACCTATAATTGTGAGTCGTCAGCTGGTCGCAAGCTATAATTTGCCAGCTATTTTCGATGGACATTCAGATACAGAATGGGCATTTAAGGCAAAGGTCATACCACAGAATTTAGACAAATTATTCCTTTCTTTCTTGCTTTTATTTTTAGGGAAACTGTCATAGAAAAGCATATGTGGGTTTATTGCATTTTCCAGAAGGTCTCCACTAACGGTATTCTGAGCCTCTAGTGCTGGACACATGGCGACTGCATTAAAACCACACAAAGGGCCTAATTCAGATCTGATCGCATCAGCAAATTTGTTAGCTAATGGGCAAAACCATGTGCACTGCAGGTGGGGCAGATATAACATGTGCAGAGAGAGTTAGATTTGGGTGGGTTATATTGTTTCTGTGCGGGGTAAATACTGGCTGCTTTATTTTTACACTGCAATTCAGATTTCAGTTTGAACACACCCCACCCAAATCTCACTTCCTCTACACATGTTACATCTGCCCCACCTGCACTGCACATAGGGGGTCATTCCGAGTTGTTCGCTAGCTGCCGTTGTTCGCAGCGCAGCGATCAGGCTAAAAATCGGCATTTCTGCGCATGCGTATGCACCGCAATGCACACGCGTGACGTACGGGTACAAAGGCTTTTGTGGTTTTGCACAGGTTCTAGCGACGTTTTCATTCGCACTGGCGGCCGCAAGAAGATTGACAGGAAAAGGGCGTTTCTGGGTGTCAGCTGACCGTTTTCAAGGAGTGCTTAGAAAAACGCAGGCGTGCCAGGGAAAACGCCGGCGTGGCTGGGCGAACGCTGGGCGGGTGTGTGACGTCAAAAGCCATCCCTCCAATGTTAGAATCAACGCACACAAAGAGTAACTACAGGGCTGGTCTTATTTTGCATAAAATGTTTTTTGCAGGCGCTCTGCTGCACAGGCGTTCGCACTTCTGCAAAGCGAAAATACACTCCCCGGTGGGCGGCAACAATGCGTTTGCACGACTGCTAAAAACTGCTAGCGAGCGATCAACTCGGAATGACCACCGTGGTTTTGCCCATTAGCTAACAAATTTGCTGCTGCGATCAGGTCTGAATTACCCCCACAATCCATTCACTGATGCTGCTCCTAACCACGACTTGTGCCCAAACGGACTCCAACCAGCCATCTTGCAGAGCAATTTCTGTTTCAGCATCTGTAGGCTGAAAAGCTGAAGAACCTGAGGCACTTGCTGAGTAGAGCTCCTCATGGATGGAGGGCATGAGATTCCCACTGTTCTACGACAAAGGGGGTGATTCATACTTACCTACTTTTTGGCAGCTCTCTCCGGGAGAGAGCTGCCAGGACGGCTCAGTGGAGGGGCTGGGCTGAACAATGATGAGAGGAGGAGGCGTAACAGGGTGTGGCGGAGGAGGGGGCAGAGGCAGAACGAGGGCGGGGTTACAGTGGGACACTGCTTAAGCCACGCCCCCCGCTCTGTAATGCCGCTATAACCGGCATTTTACAGCAGGGGGCGTGACTATGATGACGCGATTCAACAAGAATCGCGTCATCTACTGTCCGGACCGCCCACTTTACTCTCAAAGTGGGCGGCCGGGCAGGGGGGTACTGAAAAACCGGGAGACTTGTCTGCTCTTCCGTGGGGCCGGGAGGGTCACCCGATTTTCGGGAGCCTCCCGGCCATTCCGGGAGAGTAGGCAAGTATGGGGTAATTCCAAGTTGATCGCAGCAGGAAATTTTTTAGCAGTTGGGCAAAACCATGTGCACTGCAGGGGAGGCAGATATAACATGTGCAGAGAGAATTAGATTTGGGTGTGGATGTGTTCAATCTGCAATCTAAATTGCAGTGTAAAAATAAAGCAGCCAGTATTTACCCTGCACAGAAACAAAATAACCCACCCAAATCTAACTCTCTCTGCACATGTTATATCTGCCTCCCCTGCAGTGCACATGGTTTTGCCCAACTGCTAAAAAAAATCCTGCTGCGATCAACTTGGAATTACCCCCAAAATGGCTTCTCCACTGTGTAGGCGAGAGGCACTCAAAGGAAAGCTCTGGACGCAGCCATTATTAGGAGGTTGTATATGTTTGTTTGTTACACAGTGGAGGTGAATTGAAAAAAAATTGGAAAATAAAATTTAAAGCACAATAAACTACCACTTGGAAATACGTTATACAACTGACCAATTAATTTCATACACTCTTTTTTAATTTTTTTTAAGGATATCCCCTGGAATAATGAAAACCTTACTTCTCCTGTGCGCTTGGGTGATCCTCTGCAACGCCCTGCCTTTTGAACAGAGAGGATTCTGGGACTTTTCCATGGATGATGGATTTGCAATGATGAAAGATGAGGCCGCTGAGGATGGCTCAGGCTTTGGTACAATTCCTAATGCCTCACTACCCACAGGCCGAACAAACATACCTGGCTTCGACATATGTCCGTTTGGGTGCCAGTGCCACTTGCGTGTGGTACAGTGCTCTGACCTGGGTAAGTCTATGATTCTATACCATGACCTCTAATTTAGCAGAAGACTGACATTGAATATTTTGTGGGATATTATCTTATTGAGCAGGCACCTATCTTATAAAAGCAGTGATGTAACAGGAAACGTAGGTAAGCCAAAACAAGGGTATGTAACATAATACACGTCTGTTGCTGTTTAGACATGTCTTCCCGCAGTATTAGTTGCATTCATGGCTTTCCTGTACGTAATAGAGGCCTACGTAAAGCACAGTTTAAAACTAAGGAACACAGGGGTAAATGTATGAAGCAGTGATATAAGAGTGGAGAAGTAAACCATTGGAGAAGTTGCTCATGACAACCAATCAACTGCTCTGTATAATTTTATAGTATGCAAATTATAAATGTTACTTCAATGCTGATTGGTTGCCATGGGCAACTTCTCCACTGGCTCACTTCTCCGCTCTTATCACTGCTTCATACATTTACCCTTATTACATGACTAACGGGTATCTTTCCAATGTTATTTTTAATGTTATTTTTAATGATGAAGTGAATCAGGTGATGAATGGCATAATGCAATCAGTGGGGCATTACAAGATATGACAGGACCCCTGCATACCTCCCAACTATCCCTGTTTCAGCGGCACAGTCCCGCTGGGCACGCCCCCAAAATATGGAAAAGGTGGGACGTACCACAAGGCCACGCCCACCCCCTCGAGGTCATGCCCCAATTCCGATGAGACCTCGCCCCTTTTTCATTCAAGGGCGCAGCTTTCATGAATAAATGTTATCAAATGTTGGGAGGTATGCCTCTGTTTCTTACAATATGGCAGCAGCACAAGATCAGAAGATTACAAAGACTCTTGCACAGTATCTGTGTTATCTCCTGCACCGTGGGGGTAATTCCAAGTTGATCGCAGAAGGAATTTAGTTAGCAATTGGGCAAAACCATGTGCACTGCAGGGGAGGCAGATGTAACATGTGCAGAGAGAGTTAGATTTGGATGGGGTGTGTTCAATCTGCAATCTAATTTGCAGTGTAAAAATAAAGCAGCCAGTATTTACCCTGCACAGAAACAATATAACCCACCCAAATCTAACGCTCTCTGCACATGTTAGATCTGCCTCCCCTGCAGTGCACATGGTTTTGCCCAATTGCTAACTAAATTCCTGCTGCGATCAACTTGGAATTACCCCCTGTATTTCTGTCAATATCTTTGGAAATAATGCGCTTGTGCCATATTTTAATTAATTTCTTCAGAAGTATTGTACTGGTGCCATTCTTCCAAAGAAATCACCGGTAATATAGCTCAGGTGACCTCCAGGTCCAACACAATAACTGGTGCAGGGTGTTCAATGTAATGTACACCAGTATTACCATCAGTGTAGGACTGGGGGGGTTGGGTACGGGATCTCGGCAGTCGGAATCCCGGCGGTCAAAATACAGACACCGGAATCCCGAACGTCAGCATGCCCGCAGGGGGACGAGCAGAACAGAGTCCCTTGACGGCTCGCTACTCTTGCCACGCTGTGGGCTACAGGTTCTAATCCCACTCCATGAATGTCGTGGACACCCAGGAGTGGGAATAACGGTGGCGGCGGTATTCTGACCGCCGGGATTCAGGGGCGTTTTAAGAGAGGAGGAGGCCTGTGTTCAGCCTCCTCCGTCGGGCCCCCTCCTCTCTGCCCGGAGCGCTGTAGAGTCTGAGCACTAGAGGGCTCAGACTCTACTGCGCATGCGCAGATCTCTGGGAAAATGGCGCGGCGGCCATTTTCCCTGAGATTTCTCTACTGCGCATGCGCAGAACGCCGTGATAATGGCCGCTGGGCCATTTTCACTGTGTTCTAGCGGCGTTGCGGATGCCGGCGCTGGACTTCGGAGGGGTGAGTATTTTACAAATGGGTGCAGTGTGTGCGGTGTGGGCCCCCTCTGGACTCATTATAGAAACGCCAGTGCCGGGATTCCAACTACATCCCAACTGGAGCATGAAGGGCCCTCCAGGGAATGCAGTAGAAGGGGCCCAGGCACAAGGGGTGTGGTCTTCCACCAGAAGGGGTGTGGCCAACCACCACAGGACTTGGCCAACTATTACAGAGGACATGAAAAGAAAAGGGTCCATTTATAAAGGAAGGGATAGGAGTGTGCCAGGACCACCCACTTTGATAGGCAGGAGGGCTAAATTTGGTGTCGTTTCCATTGAAACAAACCAAGCATTAAGTTAATCCATGATCCTGATCCGCCAAGTTGCTGACCCCCAAGGGAATGGTTGTGGCCCTCCAATGGTTGGGGGTCAACGGGGATTTCCACTGTACACCTGTGGGCCAGTCCACCCTGATTACCATACTATGTTTGCACAACAAAAATGTGTATGTAGAATTTAACTTCCAGGATTTGGTGTATCACTGACTTCTGTACCTTTGCGCAGGAGAGGTCAGGTGTAAGCTGAGTGCAGCTGTGGCATAATTATTAGACGTGGGCGTGCAATGATACACAATGATGATGAGTATCAATAACTCTATCTAACCGTTCCTGATTGGCTGTGTATTTACCCTTCCAACTTATAATACTTAAATCATTAGCGCAGCTTCATACACGGATTACTTAATTGAAATTGCCTCTGGACTACTACGATGGTGTTTGTATTTAATTACCTTTTTAATTGAAAATATTGAAAATATGGCTAGTAAGCATTTACTAAACTGGCAAGAAAATATAACCTCATATGCATATGACACTTATGGCACTTTCACACCAAAGCTGGTACTTTCCACCCTGCTTTTGCCCAGGTTATTGAACACAGGTTGGACTTGGATTTTAGCTCCTATACCCCTTTCACATTGCACCTTTGTCCTGAGTTATTCTTGGGTCGAACCCTTTCACACTGAATCTGCGTCTGCATCCATATCTGCATTGCAAGTGACTGTAGACACTACTTTGAAGTGGACCTCGACATACACAGCCAATCAGCCACTTTAAAAGGCTACCCTGGTTGAATAAGCCGAGTTGCACAATACACGCCGTAGCGACTACGGATGGGGCCCCGGCAATTCAGACCCGAGGTAGACCCTTTCACAAAGTTCCCAGGTAGCTCCGGCTTGCCCCAGAGATATCCCGGGTTTTTTGCTCAATGTGAACGGTTATTAGGGTCCTGTTGATCACCTGGGGGCCGGATTAAGTATCAAGTTGAAGCAATGAATACTTAATTACTAGAGCAAGTGCTTTGGTATAGGGACAGCTGCTCTGAAAAGCATCTGTCCCCGCAATCAGTAACACTGCTACTATACTAGCAGTGATTCTTACTGATGCTGTGCCTGCCCAGTACACATGTGTCACCTGAGGTCACAGCAGGCCAAGCACTGTGGAGACAGGGGAGGGATCTTCTCAGATCCCTCTTCGCAATCCCGGTCCTCCTTCCAAAGGAAGGAGCAGGAAATCAGAAACCAACACCATCTGAAGATGGTGTTGTTTCCCGTGGGTGGTCTTCAGTTTGCCGGCTGTCGGGATCCCAGCGCACAGTATATTGGCGCCGGAATCAAGACACCCGGTATACCGACACTTTTTCTCCCTCTTGGGGGTCCACGACTCCCCTGGAGGGAGAATAGATAGCGTGGCGCACGTAGCTGGCATACCCTACTACACCCGTTTCCCGCAAGCAAACACTGAAAACTTTTCCTTTTTCCGATTGGGCTCCTAATAATGAATGGGGTTGTTACTTAAAACATGTCCAAGTCCCAGCAATTGTCATGGGAGGGGAGGGTTGCTTCTTACTAGGGGACTTGGCCACAACATAATGAGTACTATGTTGGGAGGTATGCTGCCTTTGACCCCAATTTTGCCTTACTGTTGTCTGGCCTGACACCGTCTGTGTCTGTGACTCTGCATTTTCCATATTGCTACATGCACTAAACTTTTGCCAGTGACTTGGATTCTCTTCCTGGATCGACTTATGCCTGTGACTCCTACTCTGCTTATTTGCTGCTTGAACCATTTATTCTTTCACACTTTACATCCTACTGCAAACTTCTATTATAAATCAGCCACTACAGCTGTGCGTGGTTCCGCTTCATCCAACATATCAGCCAAACATCTGTCTCTTATTGGTGCACCATTTGTCCTCGCTGTCATAGTACCTTCAGGTCAGAGTGTCATTTACATTAGTATTCCATCATTCCAACCATCATCAGTCAAATTATCAGTACTCCTAGATAAAGTACCAGGGAGAACTAATCGCAGTAATTGTGAACATGTTGAGTTGCATGGGATCTCGGGTTGCTATAGGTAATAGGTGAAGAGCTTGTCAAGATGAGTTGCGATAACTTAACTGGTGAGGGGATGTGTGACAAAGCCTCTACTTCCTGACTCGTTCATGCCCATTTTCCAACCAAGGTGTTAATGATACAGGGGTCTATTCAGGGTCGGATTAAGGGCCACATGGGCCTGGAGCTGAAAATATTCATGGGCCTATTGTGAGAACGGGGAGGTGTGTTCAGTGCTGTGTGGGTGTGGCGAGATCCATGTGGGCGTGTACATCACCTACACTATCAGGTCCAATGTCTCCCTGATGTATAAATATATAAAATTGCATAATTTTGTGAGAAAAATAGAAATGCAATCTTAATAGTTGTGATTTATGGCTGACCATGTGGCCAGCTGGTGGCTAGTTATAATGATGGGCCTATTTTTATGTGGAGGCCTCGAGCTGGAGCTCCATCCGCCCCATTGTTAATCTGGCCCTGGGTCTATTCATGAAGCAGTGAAAAGAGTGGAGAAGTGAGCCTGTGGAGAAGTTGCCTGGCAACCAATCAGCTGCTCCATACAACAGTGTAGTATGCAAATGATAAATGTTACCTCAATGCTGATTGGTTGTCATGTGCAACTTCTCCACTGGCTCACTTCTCCACACTTTTCATTGCTTCATGAATACACCCTACAATGTGAAACCGTGGAACTGAGTACATGTCAGTCTTGTCAGTTGTGCCACCTGACCAGGCCACGTTAGATACCGGGGCCGAGACCCCGTCACTGGTTGGCTTTCTCCTGTCCATGAGCCTCATCTGCAGCATTGCCATCATTAACTCTGTAGGACTACGGTGCACTCTACTGTCTAAAGTCTCTGCAGACAAACATTATGCCACACCGTCAAATTATCTGCCAACTCTCAAACCTTCATTCCTGCTCTTTATCCTAATCTCTCCTAGGTTCCCCTCTCCTCAGCTTCATGAGGGCTTGAACTCCTCCAGTTAGGTGGCTTGACTGGTGACAGAAATCCCCCCCCCCCCCCACACACTGCTTGCCAAAGCCATGGAGTGTCCTGCAACTTCTCCGCTGATATTCCCAAACGGGAAACTCTGAAGGCAATACAGAGCCCACAGGGTGTGAAGGACTAAGATGTTCTGGTAGATATGACCATTGAGCTAGGTCTATCTTTATCAGTTCCTTCCCCCCTTTTTGATTATTAGTTATTACTTTATTTATTACCAGATATTTATATAGCGCACACATATGCAGCAGCGCTTTACAAAGAATATTTGGCCAGTCACTTCCGTCCTTACCCCAGTGGAGCTAACAATCTATGTTCCCTACCACATACTGTACACACAAACACACACTAAGGTAAATTTTTTGTCGGGACCCAATTAACCTACCAGTATATTTTTGGATTGTGAAGAAAACCGGAGTACCCGGAGGAAACCCACGCAAGTACGGGGAGAACGTACAAACTCTACACAGTTAGGGCCATGATGGGAATTGAACCCTCATCTCTCTTACCTCTATACTTAACCTACTAAAGCAGGGCTGGCCAAACCGGTCCTCGAGATCTACCAACAGTTCATGTTTTCCAGGCCTCCTGGAGACCTGTAGAATTGTCAGTTAGGAATGAATGCAGCACATCTTAATTAGTAATGACTACACCTGTGCACCAGCTAGGTGATCTGGAAAATGTGTACTGTTGGTAGATCTTGAGGACTAGTTTGGCCAGCCCTGTACTAAAGACTTAAGTTTTGCCATCCCAGCAGTTGCAGGTTCAGCTTAGAGTGTTGCCACAATTTAGACACATTTTGTGGATAAGGACTGGACAGTGGCCCTCATGCAGATGTGGTTAGAGTTGCAATTGCTGCTGCTTACATGGAAGCAGCAGTGATACTCTGATATCGTAATGCAGCAGGGTGCATCTGATGTAAGTAGACGCCTCCTGCTTATCGGATGATCTCTGACACCATCAGCCGGCTGCGAGTCCCATAGGATCGCACAAACCGGCCACCACAAGACCTACACAGAGGCCAGGAAATCTCAGTCCTTTGACGGAGATCCTGGCCTCATCCCTTCCCCGCAACGGCAGCGACACACCTCCATTTGGAGAAACTGAGGTCGTCTTCGCCCACTCCCCGCCTCCAAACAGCATCAGACAGTTTGATGCCGTCCCGTGTACTTTGCAGCACGCGCCGCAGATCCTCCAGGATCTGAATGAGGGCCGGTGCTGAATAAATCTGGCATCTTTCGAAGCTAATTCTGCGTAAAATGTTTCATTTGCGTTGCCCAAAATCCACGTATTCAGATGTGTCAGTGTGCAGCTGGACAGCACTGAGAGCTGGATCTTTTCAAAGGCAGAATAAACATCCAGACGACCAGCCATATGTATATAGTCAGGGTTTTATTATACTAAAGTATTTCCCAGGCCTTAAGGGACAGCTTCTTTACTCTGGAAAGGCAAAGAAATATCTTTGTTTGAATTCCTTCGCTCAGTGAAAACCTTCAGACAACCGGTGCTCAGGGTCCCATTAGAAGGCATCGTACTTCACTGTGGAGAGGAAACAGTCGGTGATTTATGGAATCGGAATGTTTACGGTAGATATGATTGGCTGGTGAGAGATGGGAATGCTAAAATGCTTCAACTATAAAAAGGCCTTTCCTGCCTAATGGCCCCTTTGGCGATATTGTAACAATGACGCTTGATTATAATGAAACCATCCAGAGTTAGTAAATTAGATGATGTGGTTTGTGTTACAGACAAGAAAGAATTAAACATTTTCTAAAGCTGAATAACCACAGATTGACTGAGTCTGGGAATATCACTCCACGCTTATACTTAATTGATGGATGGAACAGTCTTGCAGCAAGGGTGGGTGCATGGTGGCTGACTAAGGGTCATATGCATTCATTATTGCAACTTGGTCTCGATAATTATTGCGGCAATAAGAAATTGAGGATCATAGGGATTTATCTATTTTAACGCCACTCCGTCCCCGCTCGTCTCCACACATGGGCCCTCATTCGCTAGCTACTTTTTGCAGCCGTGCAAACGTATAGTCGCCGCCCATGGGGGAGTGTATTTTCGCTTTGCAAGTGTGCGAACGCATGTGCAGCCGAGGGGGACGAAAAAGTTTTTTGCAGTTTCTGAGTAGGTCTGAACTTACTCAGTCCTTGCGATCCCTTCAGCCTGTCCGGTCCCGGAATTGATGTCAGACACCCGCCCTGCAAACGCCTGGACACGCCTGCGTTTTCCCTACCACTCCCAGAAAAAGGTCAGTTGACACCCATAAACACCCTCTTTTTGTCAGTCTCCTTGCGAACGGCTGTGCGAATGGAATCGTCGCTAGAATGCTGTTCGTACCCGTACGACGCGCGTGCGCATTGCGGTGCATACGCACACGCAATAGTAACCTGATCACTGCGCTGCAAAAATCGGCAGCGTGCGATCAACTCTGAATGACCCCCCATGGTCCCGTCCCCGCTGACCTTTTTTCCCTGTCTCATCTCCCCGGTTCCGGAACCTGGACCAAAACGTGTTGAATTTGATGCGGGACACATGGATCCACAGCTAATACAACAATCCACGTGGCTTCCGACAAGTCAGGAATTCCCGACTTGTCGGAAAAAATGGCCCGGCATTGAATAGGTCGGAATACCTTCTGACCTAAATCTGTCAGAAGCTGCCATCTTTCCGACAAGACGGCAGCTTCCGACACTTATTGAATATACCCCATAGGGGGTATTCAATTAGCTCCATTAATGTAGGAGCTATTGAATTTGCCCCCCTGCCTATTCAGTTGAGGCCTGATTTCACCCATTTTTTAGGGAAATTTTCACCAATGCCTTTTCACCTTTTTTTTAAGTAAAAAGGCAATGGCGAAAAATGCCTCCAAATTGTCGAAAACGGCCCGCGTTTTTGCCGACGCAGGTGAGAAAACGTGCATTTGCCAATCCACATGTTTTTCGCTCCTGCTGAATTTTTCACCTAGGTGAAAAATACAGCCCTGCTTTTGAATAAGGTGAATCCCCATTCTACTTAAATGTAGTGAAAAGTCCCATTTTTTCACCTATGCGAAAAAAACGGACCTATTTGAATACCCCCATAGGGTGTCCCCTGCAGCTGCCCCCTACACACAGTTCTTTAACATTTTGAAGGGGGGCATGGCCACATCTTCTTGGAAATTTAGGCACACCCATTTCAGTACCTGGGCCAATCACAGCTCTTGACGACTCTGCATGTTGCCTGCACATATAGGACACTGGGAACACAAATAATTTGTCTGATGTGCATGTTATGGGAAGGTTACGGCCGTGTCAGTGAAAGCACTGGCGTTCTCAGGCGTATCGCTGCTTCCAAAGAGACTGCGTTCACTTCAGACGGATATACTGCGCTATGGCAGGTGCAAGTGTCGCTGGTGCACGCGATGGAGCGCCGATGGCAGACTGAACCACAGGAGGTGTTACCGCATGCATTGCGCAGATAGTGGGTGTCTCAGGGCTTGCACGCTAAGGTGTGCGCTAGTGCACCAGGCCTTCTGTGAGCTGAACACACATTCAGCAGAATGCAGCCTTTCTATTAAGTACTGTAGCTAGATGGATGGTATTCATGGGGCCGGAGGTCAGCAGACCAACGGTCACATGCCCTTCCCCAAAATCCCGCCATCTCACTATCCCGACGGTCAGCATGCCGATCAACAGGGACTATTTCCACTCGTAAGTGTCTACAACACCCATAGAGTGGGAATAGAACCCGTGGCAACCGCAGATAGCCACAGAGCCCGCAGTGAGCACGCAAGGGGCTTGCTGCACTCGCCCCTCCCCGTCGGGATCCCGGCGCCTGTATGCTGCAGGGATCCCAGCATCGGTATGCTGACCGGGCAGTCAGGAGACCATTGGTCAGCCATACTACACCCTAACCAGCTCCCCAATATGCCCAAACCATGCACAGATCAGTCCAACTAATGCATGCTGTGAGGCTTTTCCCTGCTCTGTTATTAGGTAATGGATTATGTACCCTTTATCTGTATACAGTCGTCCCGTTTCAGAGTTGCATGCAAGTCATTCGCAATTGTGTCCCGTAGGGGGTGTTTGGGGGACCGCTCTGTGAACATCATCCACCCAGTGCAGGAAGAGGCTGGGGATTGCCCAGCAGCTCCTGAAGCACTGGGCAAACCCCCTGCATGACGAGAAAGACTGCGTAGGGCATATAATGTGACCGAGCAGCATAAACTCACCGTCTGGGCTTGCGGCGCGCCTCTCAATGCATCACCTTGGCTTGGAAGGGGTTAATGTTTTGTGGCGGGAGGAACGTAGGGAGAACGTTCAGGATCTTGATTGGCTGGATCGTGGATAGGGGCTGGCCTGTCATACATATAGGCTGCTGACCTAGGACTTCCTGCCTCTTTCCAGTTTCTCGTGAGGCTGCTAACTACTACACAATTTTTATTACCTACTTCATTTTCCATACTCCATTATATTTCCTATCTCACTCTCTCTTGTTCTTTCCCTACTCTTCCTTCTATCCTACTCCCTGCTGTCTCCTATTCCTCTATTTTTCCTGTTCTTTACAGTGCCCCACTTTTTCTAATGTCCACCAGACCCAGGCGCAACGCAGGCCTCCCCGCCCGGCTCATGGACTCCTGGGGTCACACGTGGTCACACACCCACAACATCATGCACCAGGGGGTGTGGCCCCATAGACCCAAGGTCACTCCCCCTGCAGCGTGGGCAACACGATTTACAAAAGTTGGGATGTATACATATCTATGCAACCGCCCCACTCCTATGCTACCGCTTGTTCAAATAACCGCCACCATTGATTGAGCACACTTGCACCAGCCCTGCATGTGATATCAGACAGATCTCTGCATACTTACCATAGTCCACAATTCCGACTACACACCTACAGCCAGGGGCATCACTAATAGGGGTGACACCTGGTGTGGTGTATTTGCCCATAAAAAAGGGGGCATGGCTTTGTGGGTAAGTGAGGTGGCCTCATGGCCCGAACCCCCGTTTTTGTCACTCCAAGGGTCCCAGAGATGCAACACCCGACTCCTGTCACCCCGTTGTGATGCCACTGCCTACACCACGGCCACATTAAACTTAACTTACGCTCAAATGTCCTATCACTAACCAGTTTCATCCATTCATCTGCAAGTGGTGTTGCAATTAAGATCGATGTTCATGACTCGGAATCACCGTATAGATGCGTGCGTTCAGCTATACAGAGCATGTGTTGTGCTAAAAATGTAAAGATCCGCTTGCATTTTCTCTATTTATATACATACATACACAGTCTCCTCCTCGTCCTATCCTGTCAGATCTGTGCTACAGGCTTTAGAAACCTTTGCAAACAAGAGACAGATTCAGCATGCATCATAGGTGTCTAAAAAGAAGGTTGGCACTTGCTTCTGCAACTTTGAGCGTCATAAATATTTTCAGCTTATGGGGGTCATTCCGAGTTGATCGCTAGCTGCTTTAGTTCGCTGCGCAGCGATCAGGCAAAAAAACTGGCACTTCTGCACATGCGTATGCGGCGCAATGCGCATGCGGGTCGTACTATTACAACGAACGATGTAGTTTCACACAGGGTCTAGCGAAGCTTTTCAGTCGCACTGCTGGCCGAATAGTGATTGACATGAAGTGGGCGTTTCTGGGTGTCAACTGACCGTTTTCAGGGAGTGTTCGAAAAAACGCAGGCGTGCCAGGAAAAACGCAGGCGTGGCTGGGCGAACGCAGGGCATGTTTGTGATGTCAAAACAGGAACTGAATAGTCTGAAGTGATCGCAAGCGCTGAGTAGGTCTGAAGCTACTCTGAAACTGCACAAAATTATTTTGTAGCTGCTCTGCGATCCCTTTGTTCGCACTTCTGCTAAGCTAAAATACACTCCCAGTGGGCAGCGGCATAGTGTTTGCACGGCTGCTAAAAAATGCCAGCGAGCGATCAACTTGGAATGACCACCTATGTTTTAGTAACAGAGAAGTGGATTGGTACGTGAATGATAGGACAACTGTAATTATATTATTGTAAATGGGCCAAGGTGTACTTATCACACGTCATTTCCATGAAGGGGAAGTGTTCGGCTGTGCAGGGTCCCTCAGGGATGCCATGCTGGCAGTGGCTGTGCAATGTCTGTCTTCCCCTCAAGTTGTTTGTAAAATCTGAATGAGATCAGGGGGATTCCTCCTGACATGATACATCGCAGGGAATTTGCCAACAGACAACTCATCCGACACTTGCAGAGTTTATGGAGGCATCAAGTTGTGGATTTATTATTTCTTCATTAAATTGGCTTATATTTTTCCTCTGAAAATGTCATAGTACTGTACTTCACATCCATGTTTTATTATGTGTATCTCCTTGCTGACAGCACCTCCTTATATGTCCCTAACTCAGGGGCTAGTTCAGAGGTGGACGTTAATTGCACCGCTGCGGCGTACAAAGGACATATGCAAAAAAGTGCAAAAGCCGCAGGATGCATCTGTCGTTAAAAGATGCCGACTGCGAGCTTCTGCAATCCAAGGACGAAGCATCAGGTCAACTGCGTGACAGTCGGACATCTGAGTCACCCTCAGGTCACTCAGGGGGATCAATATGTATTACCAACGGTCGGGATGTCAGCCACCAGTATACAGACAAACAGCATCCCGCCCGTCAGTATGCCGGTAGCGGGGCGAGCGATAGGAAGTCCCTTGCGGGCACGATGCGCTCGCCACAGGTTCTATTCCCACTCTATGGGTGTCATAGACATCAACGAGTGGGAACAGCTGTGAGCCAGGATTCCGGTAGGCGGCATTGTTTGCAGTTGGGATATCGGCGTCGGTATCCTGACCGCCGGCAATGTAACTGCATCTTCACTCAGGATGTCCGATGAAATCACACTGCCAGAGCCAATCAAGCTACAGCTAGAAATGCAGCCACCAGTTTCAGCACGCCCAGAAAACAGGACCGCCACGCTCCCTTTTTATGGAACGCTGCTTGTCACCACTTCACACCAACAGCCTGTCAATCATGCTGTGACATTTGGATCACTGCAAGCAACATCACAGCCCCAGATCTGTACAGGCGCAGTTCAGGTTTACGTAGATCCAGAATTACCCTGAACAACCCTAACTCCCCCCGCAGGACAAGGTTGCCCATTGGAATCAGGACAGCTGTGAGTTATGTATTAGTGTCCCGGAGCTGGGAAACAATGCTCTAGGGGGAGACTCCGGCTGATAATTTAGTGGGTGTAGAGCAGGTTTCCCAACCACGGTCTCCTAACAGTCAGGTTTTAAGGATATACTTGAGCACAGGTGACTAAGGGGGACATTTACTAAGCAGTGATAAGAGCGGAGAAGTGAGCCAGTGGAGAAGTTGCCCCATCAACCAATCAGCACCTCTGTACCATTTTATAGTATACAAATTATAGATGTTACTTCAGTGCTGATTGGTTGCCATGGGCAACTTCCCCACTGGCTCAGTTCTCCGCTCTTATCACTGCTTAGTAAATGTCCCCCTAAATAAGTACCTTAGTTGTTTTGATCTAACCATCTGCGCTCAAGCATGGACATCATTAAAACCTGGAGTGTTAGGGGTAAATTTACTAAGATGGGAGTTCTATTTAAGATGGGATGTTGCCCATAGCAACCAATCAGATTTTACTTTTCATTTATCTAGCACCTTCTATAACATAATACCAGGAATCTGATTGGTTGCTATGGACAACATCCTATCTTAAATAGAACTCCCATCTTAGTAAATTTACCCCTAAGTGTGCCTTAAGGACTGTGGTCGGGAACCTCTGCTTAGGAGGGATAAGGTTATTTAAAAAAAAAAAAAAAAAAAAGATCCTGTTTAATCAGAGCCGGCCCTAACCAATATGATGCCCTAGGCAAGATTTTGGCTAGTGCCCCCTAGCACCACTGCTGGTTCTGCCTCTGACCTTGCACTTCTTTCCCAGAACCATCACCCCTCAGCCATAGCAGTCCTTATTTTGGTGTTTGTACCCCCTATATTTAAAATAGGAACAGTTCGCACATTTGGCGCACAGCCCAAAAAGGGGTGTGTTTTTGCTGGCAAGGGGCATGGCCACACAATAGTAACCCCAATTCCAAATACGCCACACAGTACTGCACTTTATTCACATTTTATCATGCGATAGTGTCCATAATTCATATTACATCCCACAGTAGTATCACTTAACCTTAAACATTACTCCTTACAGTAGAGACCCTTATTCACATTACATCACACTGAATTGCTCCTTATTCACATTACTCTACACCCTATTGCTCTTTATTCACATTAGACAACACAGTAGTGCCCTTTCTATACGCAACACCACATAGAAGAGCACCTTAAACACATAATTCCACATAGTAATGCCCCTAACACATATGAGACACATTATTAATGTCCTTCTAAATATAATGTGCTTACACATTATGACAACCTTTATTAATGCCCTTTTATACATAATGTCCCTTACACATATGCCGCACATTATTAATGCCCTAATACACATAATGACACACACAGTGCCCCCTACACATTTGATGCACATTATTAGTGCCCCTATACACATAATGACACATACAGTAGTACCCTGTTACACATACAGTATGCCACACATTATTAATGCCCTTAAACACATAATGACACACATAGTGCCCCTTATACATATGTTGCACATTATTAATGCATTTTTACATGACACACATAATGCTCCTTACACATATTCCGAACACTACTGCACAACCAACCCACTCACATGCACACAGCACTCACACTTCCACTAACACTGTGACCTCTGCCTCTGCTTGGATACAGATGTGTCCTCATAAATCTTGCCTCAGTGCTAACGTCGGGCAAATTTTTTAATGAAAATGCATCTTATTTGCATTGTTATGTGGCTAGGATGCACAAGCAGCTTCTGCTGATTAGAATGATATACAGCATGCCTATATACTGTGTGAGACTGTGGCTGTATCTGCATATGAAATGCTACACAAAGAATATAGGCATGCCGCATATCATTTTAATCAGCAGAAGCTGCTGATGCCCCTAGGCATATCAAATGCCCTAGGCAATTGCCTAGTTTGCCTATAGCTATGGCCGGCTCTGCGTTTAATTGTTCCTCCTCAATGTTTTTCCCAATTTTACCCCCATATTACATTTTGACACTTCCACATTTCCCATTACGTAAATATTTTTTGTCCAATTTCAAGCTTTTCAGTTAAAGAAAATATACACCCCCGGCCGATACCCAGACGTGGATGGAAATGTTTGCTCACATGTGTCAGCCATTGATTCATTTGAATCTGCAACTGTGAATTTTAAACAAACTCTAAAAACTGTGCTGCGAGTGGTGCGGCTGCGGCTGTAGTGAGCCGTGAAGTTGGCATTGCTAATTGACAACCTATTTAGTAAAGACAAACGTGAGTTATGTGGGACCCACTCCCAGCCAGCTGCTGTATACTTTCCCCCAGCATGCTCAGCGCTCTGTATAATCATTTCCATTACCGGCCAGCGCAGAGAGGGGGCATTACCATGGGGTAATGAAAACCAAAGGGGGTGATGTGTTTTACTAAGTGAGCAGAAGCAGAACAGGTAAAAGTCTGACCCTATGGAGGAGAAAGTGCCCTGCGGGATACCCTGTGTGGCAGATGTCTGACTGATGACATTTGCCAGAAACTCCTTGGTACATACTGATAGAGTCCTGGGAATGTAAAGATCACAATGTTAAAAAAACAACACAAAAAACACATAAAAATAATCATGTTAAAAATATGCAGCTGTGCAATCCGCATTACATAACTGCATAAGCATGCTCTGGGTTGTGCAACGTAAATATGGCAAATATGTTGGATTTTAATACATTTCCGGCATTGTTAAACCTTAAAGGTTCCAAGCAGCAATTATAAAGGAATGATAAATCCATCATTTTTCTTCTCTTATATTACATGGGGGCCGCGGGTCGTACTGAGGTGTCACCCTTCCAGGGGGGTGACACCAAAATGGCGGCTCCTCTGCAGTGACTGGGAGCTGGGTGCTGCAGTGTGACATTCTCCTGCAGCGCCCGACTCCTGTCATTGAGAAGAAGCTGACATTGCAGACACTAGTCACCGGGGGCAACCCAGCAGCTCCGGGGCTGTTGTACCACGCCCCCAGAGTGATGTAACTGAGGATGGGGGGGGGGGCAAGGCTATGCCCTACCAACGATGACACGCCTCCTTTTTGGTCGCAGTTCCGCCACTGCATTACATACAAATTTGGTATCTTCTATGATTTATTTCTACATCACTGAATAATGACTTACTCTTGAGTTCATAAAGAATATGCCACAGACGTTCGTATACGGGGCGTCATGTACCAACCTTGCGCGGTACATCCCGCTGCACCGCACCGACACCAATCGCATATGTACTTACATATGTAATTAGTATTATAAAGGGCAGCACTCTCGAGTCCCGATAAGAGCATTCCTTTGCAATGGCCGCCGGTCCCTGGACTTCCAGGTTTATGACCCGGAAGTCTATTTGCGCATGCACAGAAGGATTCAGCGGCCAGGGGGATGCTGGGATCGATCCAATCAGATCCCTCTGACAACACTGATGCAGAAAGAACCCCATAGGCTTACCCTCCGCATCAGAAAAACACAGCGGCCGTGTCTTAGTACATACGGGAAATGCAGTAAAACTACATTTTCTCGTTAGTACATCCCACCCATAGTCCATTAAAAGGTTACCAACAAAAAGAACTTGTAGTATTAGATGGGATGGAGCCTGCTATTATTCTGGGATCAAAACAGACAGTATTAGAGTAAACGCAGCGGCACTTGGAGACTTCCAACACGTCAAAGTGTATTGGAAAAAATCACAACATGAATACGAACATTTCAGGGTTACAAAACCCCTTTGAAAAGTTGAGAGGTGCCACATACACATATACATACACACACTCACAAACATCATATTTGTTTTCTATTTTCCTTTAATGGGGGAAGGCATACCTCCCAACATTTAGGGGAGTGGAGGAGGGACACTTGTGCGGCAAAGCCGCACCCAATTTTGAAAAGGGAGTGTGGTCTGTGTAAAGGGGCGTGGCTTCATGGGAGAGACACAACTGCAAGACACGCCCCCATTTTAATCACTCAGGGGGCAAGCCCAGCGCCCTGTGAGCTGCTGGCATGCCCCCTCTCCCTCTGTCTCCACCGAATAGACGCTGTGCGCAAGTGTCTATTCTCTGCAGCGAGTGCAGGAGCCTCCCAACACCCCCCCCCTCCCTTCCCCACCCCCCACACCCCCAACCGCGGGACAATCCCAAAAAACTGGACTGTCCTACGAAAATCTGAATAGTTGGGAGGTATGGGGAGGGGCACCAGACTTCACCTCGCCTCCGGGCGACTGGGATGAACTTACGCCACTGCACGGGGCCACACTTCCACGATTAGGCCACACCCCCTACAGTACCCAGGCCCAACCCCGCTCTCTACGGCCCTGATCGCACATAACGAATGATGTAGATGAACCATGAACTAGTTTACTGGGGCCCTAATAGGCGGAAACGCAAACTCTTGGGTTGTATAACGTGGAAATGTCATCAGCCGTCAGCATCAAAGCCACAACTAACAAGGTGAAATGTGTAAGTATGTTATGCAAATGGCAGAAAGCCACTATTTTATTTGCCTGAGCCATCTGTGTCCACACTATACTCAAGGAACACTTATGCAGAGTTGTTGACAACTTGGCGCAGAGTTGTTGGCAATAAGGGCGTAAATTCCTCTAAGAGCACCACAAAGGACTGTATTTCTGTACATATGCCTAACCGTACACATCTCAGGTCTGCCCCTACAGCGTCAGCACAGGCTTCTGGTTTCCATCCTCATCATCATCTTCATCATTGTGCATTTTCATCTGCTCTGCTACAAGGTGTTTGCACGCCAGTACTGCCCCTTTCCTCCTCTCCGGATGCAGAGACAGGATTGTGCAAGTCTTAAGCGCATATGCGTGCGTCCATTTGTTGGCGCTACATACACTGTTGTACATCCCACTCTGCGTCAGAGCAATTTGCATGTAGGGAACTAGACAGACGTTTCGTTTCATATAGTCACTGGAAAATCAGACGATTCCAAGGCACACCTTGTATAAAGAAATTGTTTAGGTTGGATTAAAGCAACAAGTTATAGTGGGTACTATTCTTCCTCAGTTGTCAAGGAAACAGAAAAACTTATGATTCATATATATAGAGACTAAGGGGGACATTTACTAAGCAGTGATAAGAGCGGAGAAGTGAGCCAGTGGAGAAGTTGCCTATGGCAACCAATCAGCTGCTCTGCACATTTTTATAGTATGCAAATTATAAATGTTACGTTGATGCTGATTGGTTGCCATGGGCAACTTCTCCACTGGCTCACTTCTCCACATTTATCACTGCTTAGTACATGTCCCCCTAAAGGGGGGATTTATCAAAGCTTGGAGAGAGATAAAGTGCAGCGAGATAAAGTACCAACCAAACAGCTCCTGTCAGTTTACAGGCTGTGGGGTAGATGTATGAACTTCCGTTATGGGGTTTAGTGGTATCAGCGCACATTACGTACACTGATACCATTTCTTCCCCATGTAGTAATGTTGAGATGTGTCGGTAATGACGGGGCCGCCCCGGTGTACAGATGGGTCCACGGTTATCTTGACTAGTTTTCTGCGCCTAGGCACAACATGATTTATTAGCATAAACCATTAATCTATTGTTCTCAGCTGCAATACAATACAGAGAACAATACAGCAGGGGATTAAGTCATTACAGCAGGGGATTAAGTCCGATTGGTCAGTCTCAGTTAATCCTATTAAAGGTCAAGATAAATGTGGACCCATCTGTATATCAACGCTGCTATCTAGAAGATAGCATGCCGATGTGTCGACACATGCATAGCACTATCCCTGGCTGTCGGCTTCAACAGCCAGGGATTAAACAATAATTTATTTATTTTTTTCAATAGCCCAGTGGTTGCCGCTGGGGGAAAAAACAGCTGCACATGCGCACAGAGCCTAACCCGCGATATAGAAGAGCCAAAGGAGGGAGCGTGCACATGAGGAACAGGTCATTTAACACTCTCCCTCTTCAGAAAACTAGACATTAATACATGCTGCCATAATCTGGATCCCCTTCACCATGATCCAGAGGTGAAGGGGTCCGCACAAATAATATCTGAGCCTGCAGCACAACACATCTGCCCCTGTGTTTGAAAAGTGGCAGTTGAGAGCTGATTGTTTGGTACTTTATCTCTCTCCAAGGCATCTCCCCCCCAACCTGTATCCATCGGGAACTTAGAGGGACGTTTACTAAGCAGTGATAAGAGCGGAGAAGTGAGCCAGTGGAGAAGTTGCCCCATCAACCAATCAGCAGTTCTGTATAATTTTATAGTATGTAAATTATGGTATCCGGACTCCAGGTCGACAACAAAAAGGTCGACACACCTTAGGTCGCCGCCAATTGGTCGACACACCTTAGGTCGACATGGACAAAATGTCGACATGAACAAGGTCGACATGGATAAAGGTCGACATGACTTTTTCACAATTTTTTTCTTTTTTGGAACTTTTTCATACTTAACGATCCATGTGGACTACGATTGGAACGGTAATCTGTGCCGAGCGAAGCGGAGCGGAGCGAAGGCACCATGCCCGAAGCATGGCGAGCGAAGCGAGCCATGCGAGGGGACGCGGTGCACTAATTGGGGTTCCCGGTCACTCTACGAAGAAAACGACACCAAAAAAACATAAAAAACTAATGTCGACCTTTTTCCATGTCGACCTTTGTCCATGTCGACATAAGGTGTGTCGACCAATTGGTGTCGACCTAAGGTGTGTCGACAATTTTGTTGTCGACCTGGAGTCCCAGACCCGTAAATTATAGATATTACTTCAGTGCTGATTGGTTGCCATGGGCAACTTCTCCACTGGCTCACTTCTCTGCTCTTATCACTGCTTAGTAAATGTCCCCCTTAGTGCATGCATACAGCTAGAATCCATAGTTTTTAACTATGCAACCATTTACAAAATGTTTATTTCTGTTTTAGGTCTGATAAGTGTGCCCAAAAACATTCCCAAGGACACCACCCTCCTGGACCTACAGAACAACAAAATAATGGAAATAAAAAAAGACGATTTTAAGGGACTTACCAGCCTATACGTGAGAAACGCTTACACTTACTGTTATATTCTGTAGTAGAAACTCAGAGGTCCAACACATAGCTGAATGTAATTGTGCTATTTATGAGTTACACTGATGGGCCGGAATAAGGCCAGGGCAACGAAGGTGTGGGTACCCCATTACTAAAATTGCTGCCAAAGATGACCCCACTTCCCCACGAGAGACACTCACTCTACCTGGCATCATGGAACAGCAGCCTGGCCTGGGACAGCGCCGGAGCAGTAGATGAGCCACCGGAGGGAGACTGCTCCAATTGCAAAAGCAGTCCCCTAGTGTGTGGGGGGCCTGGGCGGCCGCCCCTGTCGCCCCTCCCTTAATCTGGAACTGCTTTTGGGGCTTGCTATTAGGAACATTACAGTAAATGGACACCTTTTATAAGCTGCAGCCTTAGGGGTGCATTTACAATTTATTGGTCCCGATAATTGCCATTTTTTTATCGTATATCGCGGCAGCAAGAAATGAAGTATCGCCTGATAGGGACCCCAACTGTTCCTCAATGTGTTACAAGCAAAGTGATCCCTCTTCCAGGAGATTTTGCAATGTGTAGCCCACTTAAGATGGCATTTGCTTTTCGGAGCTTGGTAATTTCCCAATTTAGCAACCCCTATAGAAGCCTATGGGGGAAATGGCAGATACCTGATGTGGCTCCCCATTTTATATTAGGGGATACTTAGGGGTAAATTTACTAAAATGGGAGTTCTATTTAAGATGGGATGTTGCAACCAATCAAATTCCAGGTATTATCTTCTAGAAGGTGCTAGATAAATGAGAAGTAGAATCTAATTGGTTGCTATGGGCAACATCCCATCTTAAATAGAACGCCCATCTTAGTAAATTTACCACTCAATTTTTGTTGGTATCCCCCCAAAATGACTGTGTTTTGTTTCCAGAAATATCCCTGTAATTATGGCGGTCATTCCGACCCGATCGCTCACTGCAGTTTGTCGCAGCGATCGGGTCGGAACAGCGCATGCACCAACGCCACAGTGCACCAGCGCATTGCAGCTTTCATTGCCTAGCGATCACCTCTGAGACAAAGGCGGTCGCTGGGCGGGAGGGGGGCTGAACGGCGGCGTTAAGCTGCCGTTTAGGGGGAGCGGTACGGCCAACGCAGGGGTGGACGGACCGTAGGGGGGGGGCTGCGGTGGCTGCGTGACGTCTCATGCAGCCGCTGCGGCCAGTGGCAGCGACAGCTAACTCCCGGCCAGCCGCAGGACCTGCGCTGGCCGGGAGTTACTCCTCAAATACAAAAGCATCGCCGCTGTGCGATGCTTTTGTATTTGTGCGGGGGTCGGGGGGGTCGGGGGCGGACTGACATGTGGGGCGGACTAGCCCTGTGCTGGGCGTCCCCCCGCATATCAGGGAAGATGATCGTCGCTGTGCTAAATTTAGCACAGTTACGATCAACTCGGAATGACCCCCAATGCCCCTTATTGTGGTGTCACATATACAATTTTAACGCTGTTGCCTTTACAGCTTTTCTTGAATGTTTATTGCACATCCGGCGTTATCAAACATTGTGGGGGAGACCTATCAAATATAGGAGAATGATTAAGTGGGGAGAGATAAAGTACCAGTCAATCAGCTTCTAACTGTCATGTTACAGGCTACGTTTGAAAAATGACAGGGGCTGATTGATTAGTACTTTATCTCGCTCCTCTCTATCACTCTCCAAAGTTTGATACTGTTCCCCCTGTAGCTTCTAATAAGCACTTAAAACACTCTGTGAAATATACTGTATTTGAAGAGGGGAGAGTTGTCATGTAGCACTGTGCACAATTGCCCCTCTATATTACCTTTCCCACAGTCACATAAACTTAAACTGAAAGGTACACTGCTTGTTTTAGTGTAGTATTATAGCGGCCAAATGGGCCAACCGCCCGCTGAAGAGTTTTCCAACGCCAAGACAATGGGTTAGTGTTCGAACATTAGCGGAGGTTTATGTCAGCATGACACACAGTAACGATAAGCAAATAAAAGGCCGCTCAGTATAATTCAATTACTTCATCTGTTTTCAATTAATCCAGGCCCTGGTTTTAGTAAACAACAAAATCTCCAAAGTTAACGAGAAGGCTTTTGAACCATTGCACAAGCTGCAAAAGTTGTACATTTCAAAAAACAACCTTGAGGAGATTCCAAAGAGCCTGCCCAAATCCTTGGTGGAACTACGGATTCATGAAAACAACATCAAAAAGATTCCAAAGGATGTCTTCAATGGACTCAAAAACATGAACTGCATCGGTAAGTCTGCTCTGGGTGTTGCGACCGTATGCATGGCTACTCACCAGCAGATCTGCGTTACAGCGCAACCTGCGGGATCTAGCAGGAGCATACAGAGACAAGTGCCCCATAAATGTATGCAATGTATGGGCGAGCAAACAGAGTCACTGAAAGGGAGAAGAAGACAAAGGAGAAGAGCATACTTGCCTATGTCCGGGAGACTCACAAATCTCGGGTGGCTCATCTGGATGGCTGGCAAAGTAGGCAAGACTTCCAGAAACCACCCATTGCTGCCCATTTCCTGAGTGAAGTGGGTGGTCCCGGACGGCTTGATTACGCAATGCGCTGAATGGAGTCATCGTGATGTAAGCTTGGTGTCACCTACCCCACACTGCCCACTTGATTGTGCTATGCCCCCCACCACCTTGCCAATCTGGTAGAATGGTTGATGGCTGAACTGCAAATGTTATATGGAAGAGGGGTAGAGGAGAATAGTGAGGAGCTATCAGGAGGGCTGGTTCTCTTTCATAAAAAAGGTTAGTTTTAAGGGTGTACAGTATATAAAGCTGTGCATGGGAGTGAGTTCCATAGGATGGGGGCAACTTGAGCGACATCTTGGGACAAGCGTGAGAGGAAATGACCAAGGGTGGAGAAAAGGTTTTGGTCAAAGGAGGAGCGGAGAGGGTAGTAGGGAACATGGAGAGGGATGAGGCTAAGGGGCATATTCATTTAGTGCCGTTTTCTTCGGCTAGACGAAGAAACGACACTAATTCGACATCAGTGTCTTCAGTTGTGAGCGTTTTCGCCCATTTTGGAGTCACTTTTCGCCCATGCCTTTTTTTTTTTTTTTTTGGTGGACGAATCGGCGTGGGCGAAATTGGACCACAAACCGGCAAAAACACCCGCAAATTCGCCAAAACAGATGGATTGGCGGCAAATTCGCCAATCCACGTGGTTTTCGGCCGTGACGTTTTTTTTTTCCTCCAGTTGAAAAAAAACGGCACGGGCATTGAATAGGTCGAATGTAAATTCGACCTATAAACAGCCGAAAAGTGCCATTTTTCGCCTGGACGAAAGAACCGGCACTAAGGGCGGGATGTACTAAAGGAAAAAATGCGGTAAAACCCCCGAAAATGGGGATTTTACCGCATTTTCAAATTTACTAAGGACCCTACCGCCGTGTTTTCGCCGTCCAGGTTATCTAGAAGCCTATGGGCTTCTTATCGCCGACCGCCGCAACCCACCGACACCGACACCGCCCCCCCCCCCCCCCCCCCCGCCCCCAGCTTACCTTCCTCCCGGAAGGTAATCTCCTCCTCCCCCTAGCAACGCAGCCGGAGGTCCTTCCGGCTGCAGGGGGGAGGAGGAGGCGCCGGAGTCAGCCTGCTGCTGCTTCCCAGCATCCAGGCAGTGTGGAGACCCCTGGGAGGTGACGGAGACCCCCCGCAGACCACCTCACAGGTATTGCGGGGGGGCCGCCGTCACCACATTGCGATATTGATCACATATGTTAGTACATATACGATCAACATCGCTGCGGTAAGCGGCGAGGGGCGGCGATGTGTCTTAATACATCCCGCCCTAAATGATTACGCCCCTAAAGATGTAGAGAGAGGAAGAGTGGTTTAAGGCTTTGAACGTAAGCTATAGTTCAGCAGACATGTATCAGTTCAATTGAATAAGCTAGACGTCTGGACTTTTATATCCCGTCATTCCCAATTCACTAGACAGAGACGGTCACGTTGCGTAACCTACAGTAGTTTTTGTTTATTGCTGCAACAATGTTTCAGCTTCAAGACATGTCATTCATAAACTGACGAGCTGATCAATTTATTTCTGGTTTCCAGCCACAAAGGAGTCAGGTTTATCAAGCCATAATTCTGGCAGTTTTTGCCCTAGAAAGGGTCATATTAGAATCAGGGCAGTTTATTAAAACTCTAACACCAAGAAATTCACTAATCTCTGCCATGTTAATAGTTAACAAAGGATACTGCCATCCCCATACATCTCTAGGGGGATGGCGATATTACCTAATATATGAAGCTAAGAAAAAGCGTAGCTATTTGGAGCTTGTCCTCGGCAGCCAAACTAACGCCATTGTAAGATGGCGTTAGTAGCCTTTTCCCATTAAACCTCTTGCAAAAAGCCCCTCAATATGAAGATGGCAGTGAGAGGTACCAGGTAGATACAACTTAAGAGTGTACTGAATCATTTCTAACAGAGAGGGGTATTTATCAAGGCTTGGTGAGAGATAAAGTGGAGAGATAATGGGTCTAAGACCTGACCGCTCGCTAGGGGTTTTTTGCACTATTGCGAACAGATAGTCGCCGCCCATAGGTGAGTGTATTTTCGCTTTGCAAGTGTGCAATTGCATATGTAGCAGAGCGGTACAAACAGATTTTGTGCAGTCTCTGAGTAGCCCAGGACTTACTCAGCCGCTGCGATCACATCAGCCTGTCCATGACCGGAATTGACGTCAGGAACCCTCCCTGCAAACTCATGGACACGCCTGCGTTTTTCAAACCACTCCCAGAAAACCGTCAGTTACCACCCACAAACGCCCTCTTCCTGTCAATCTCCTTGCGATCGCCCGTGCGAATGGATTCTCCGCACAAACCCATCGCTGAGCGGCGATACGCTTTGTACCTGTGCAACGCGCCTGTGCATTGCGGTGCGTATGCATGCGCAGTTCTGACCTGATCGCAGCGCTGCAAAAAATGCTAACGAGCGATCAGGCCTGAATTACCCCCAAAGTACCTACCAATCGGCTTATAACTGCCATTTTACAGACTGCGTTTGAAAAATTACAGGAGTTTATTGTTGGAACTTTCTCTCTCTCCTCTTAATTTCTCTCTAAGCTTTGATAACTATCCTCAAGGTTGTCTGTTACATTTGCAAAATAGATCCTTTGGTCTGTTTTGCACATATATGCAAAAAAGTATCAAAGGGTTTCTCCGCAAAAAGTATGAATGAATTGTGAACAGGAAATGCAGAGTGTAAGGACCTAAATAGATGGCCGATCTCAGTCATTATTTTATTTAGGCATCAGGTGCCGACAGGTCAGTGCTACACTTCCAGCCTGTAGCTGACATGGAGGAACAGCAGACACACAGTAGCGGCATCACAGAGAGCACAGATTGTAACGTCCGCCTCCTCTGACCCCTCCACCGGTCCTGTGTTTTAGCCAGCAAGAGGCAAACCAGAAGTTTTCACTAAAGAAAAAAACTAACTATAAATTAAATAGAATTTCATTTGTTACCTTCTCTCCAGAAATGGGAGGAAACCCTCTTCAGAATGGAGGCATTGAAGCTGGAGCTTTCGACGGTTTGAAACTGAATTACCTGCGAATCTCAGAAGCTAAATTGTCAGGCATCCCTAAAGGTAACCAATTATATCTGTTGTTTTCCTTGTAATCTGTTAAGTGAGTTTGCGCAGGAGGAACATGGTCAACATCTTGTCACTATAACGTCTGCGCCTTCCATTGCCCTACACTATTGTCCTCCATAATTCCGACATCATCCTCCAGCTACCAAAAGACACTATCAATTATATCTACTATATACTCGAGCCACCCGCTGAGTCTACTGGGCTGCCTTAGAGGAGGGGCCCACATAGAACCTGCACACCGGCCCTCTCATCTCTTAAACCGCCCCTGGTAATCTGTACATATTCTTTCATGTATTATTTATTTATGTTTTTGCCATAATAATCCATGTCCCTTTTTATAGGCACTGAAAATCCACTGATTGTACTGTAACCACTCCTGATCAAAACACCAATTACGCTCTAGATCAGGCCTGTCCAACCCGTGGCTCTCCAGCTGTGCTGAAACTACACATCCTAGCATGCCCTGCACCAGTTTTAGCATACCCTAACAGCCAAACTGTGGCAGGGCATGCTGGGACTTGTAGTTTCACAACAGCTGGAGAGCCACAGGTAGGTCAGGCCTGCTCTAGATGACTATCAACATTGATCATTATTATACGAATTGCAGAAACCATCCTATTTATGTTTTTACAAACTGCACTAAGGGGTATATTCAATAAAAGTCGGATCCATTCCGACATGCAGTTGTCGGAATGGATCCGAAAACCCCTATTCAATGGACGGCCGCTGCTGTCAGCGGCTGCGGATGCGCTGACAACAGCGGCCAGGAGGGCAGATGGTGGCGTGCGTGAGCGGGACGGCTGCACGGGTAAGCTGGGCCGCAGGGGGAGCAGAGATCGGCAGCTGGCGGCGGGAGCTGGCTGCGGGGGAACATGTCTGGGGCGGCGGGGCGAGGCGCTGTGGGGGGACATGTCTCTCCCTGCAGTGCCTCCCCCCGGCACCGCAGACACGTCCCCCCGCAACCAGCTCCCCCCACCGGCCGCCGATCTCTGCTCCCCCCCGCGGCCCGCAGCACCGCTTGTCTCGTCACCTCAATCCGACTTGTTTTCAAGTTGGATTGAGTTTGTCGGAAAGGGGGCCAAAACCTGTCGGATTTGGCCCCATTTCCGACAGAAACACGCAGATCAGTGGCTATTCCGCCGATCTACGTGTTTTCCGACAAGTCCCCTACTGAATAGGTCGGAACCCCTTCCGACCTATTTCTGTCGGAAAGCTGCTGTCTTTCCGACAAGACGGCAGCTTCCGACAGTTATTGAATACAGCCCTAAATGTAATTAATATATACGTACAGTCATACTTCAGTTGGGTGGGCAGAGCAATGGGGTGCAATATATTAGGGAGAGTCCTGCTACTGTACATGTAAGACAAGACCTGTATTTCCCCAATGGTTCACTCTACGTCAGTACAGATGGCACAGCCTCTTTCAGTGTACAAGAAAACACTTGTAGTAGACTATGGTGTGAAAACACTGGGCATGGCGATTACCAGACAGCTCAAGTGCAACATCTACAATACTGAAGAGCAAGGATTACACTGGCATCAAATGTAACGTGGTTCTTTAGGATCTCACTGGTTCCGTGCATTAAACAAAGCATATTGTTGAATTGCTCTGGGGCAAAATACCCTCTACTTTTCCCACTATACAGTTCCTCTGACCTCCCACCTATTATATCTCCAAATTCACCATCCTTTTTTACTGTAAGCCCTCACGGGAAGGGCCCTCTTGCCTTGTTCTCTCCTCCTCCACTTTCATGAGAGCCCTAGTGATTGGCCGATGGCCAGAGGGAGCCCTGGTGACTTTTTTGTTGTTGTCATTATGACTTATTTTGTACCTGGGGAGGGAGGAGGGAGCAATGATCAGTAACTTATGGTGTTGGAAGTGGGGGGATGAGATTGGTGCTGCTTTGGCAGTCAGTAGGGCCCGACATGAAGGGTGCACTGACTTGATGGGTGGCGACTGATAATGTTGTGCCTACGGGGGGCCTGACCCCTAAATTTGCCCCCTGGCAGTTACACCTGACGCTTTTTCCCTTATCCCCACAGGTGACTGATCATGTCCGTCTGCTCATTATGGGCTCAGGCTCACTTAGGGGGACATTTACTAAGCAGTGAAAAGAGTGGAGAAGTGAGCCAGTGGAGAAGTTGCCCCATCAACCAATCGGCAGCTCTGTATCATTTTATAGTATGCAAATTATAGATGTTACTTCAGTGCTGATTGGTTACCATACCATGGGCAACTTCTCCACTGGCTCACTTCTCCGCTCTTATCACTGCTTAGTAAATGTCCCCTTTAGTGCTGTTTTGCGTCCTACTACCCTGCGCTAGCCACTAATGCTTGCATCTGAAAGCCATAGTGAGACATTCTACCCTACTCTCTACTGTGTGCTTATGTTTGTAGTTATATTCTGTATTTATTTAAATGGTACTGATTATCATCAATGTGCAGCACTGCAGATAATTTGTGCCCTTCTATGATTAAAAAAAGTTATTATTGAGAAGGAGTGAAGGGGCATCCAGTCTAGTAGGAAGGGAGAAGACCCTTCTCCGGCTGGACTTTCCCCATACCTATCAGAGACATGATTTGAAAAGCTAAGCAGGTTAAATAGCCCCATATCACTGTCAGCATACTAAATAGCAAAAAAAAGGGACATGTACTAAGCAGTGATAAAAGTGGAGAAGTGAGCTAGTGGAGAAGTTGCCCATGGCAACCAATCAGCTGCTCTGTATACTTTTATAGCATGCAAATTATAAATGTTACGTCAAAGCTGATTGGTTGACATGGGCAAGTTCTCCACAGGCTCACTTCTTCACTTTTATCACTGCTTAGTACATGTCCCCTTACTAAACTTTCCCATAATCCTGTGTAACGGCTGATGTTACAGGATTTATGGCTTAGCACTGTTTAATAATTGTGCAACTAATAGAGCCTATTGGAAGTAATGCAAGCACTGAGGAACATTCTCCATTTCTTCCATAAGGCAGATCTCTCCAGCTCATTATACAGATAATCGGCTAGATGCATCATCAGTTGGAAAGTGATAAAATGGACAGTGACAAAAGTACCAGCCAATCAGGTCCTAACGAAAAGTGTTAGTTAGGAGCTGATTGGCTGGTACTTTTTCACTCTCCATTTTATCACTTTCTAAGCGATAATGCATCTGGCCCCTATACTCTTACGTCAATGAGCCTACAGTGCCTAACATCTTTTACATAGTGGAGTTTTTCACCCAAGTTAATGCATTTCTGTTGTCAGGTCTCCCCAGCAGTCTAAACGAGCTCCACCTTGACCACAACAAAATCCAGGCGATTGAAATGGGAGACTTTAGCCAGTATCCAAGTTTATACAGGTAAGTCACAGGCATCACAACAAACACACAATGAACAAAGGGCAGGGAGCATCTCTGGACCAATAGCATACCCCTCCCCAGCCGTCCTGCTTTCACAGCCAGTCCCGTCCCATATATACCACCAACAATTCACTGTCTTTGTCAGTCAGTGGTGGGGGCTCAAAAAATAGCAGTCATGGTTTACCCAGACCAGGGAGCGGTCATAGTGGATTGGGGACATGGACTAACTATGGTGGAAAAATATTTTGGGGTGCTCATAGATAATAGGCTTAATAACAGTACACAAAGTCAAAGTGCAGCAAATAAGGCAAGTAAAGTGCTTGCGTGCATTAAACGGGGCATAGAGACAAGGGACGAGGATGTAATCCTGCCACTGTACAAATCATTGGTACGTCCGCACCTGGAATATTGTGTTCAGTTCTGGGCACCATATTATAAAAAAGATATCAGGGAACTAGAAAGAGTTCAAACTCAAAGAAGAGCTACTAAACTGATAAAAGGGCTAGAGTCTCTGGAGTACGAGGAAAGGCATGCTAGGTTAAATATGTATACACTAGAAAAGAGGTGTCTAAGAGGAGACATTATATTAATATCATCAAATATGTAAAGGGGCACTACAAGGAGCTAGCAGCGGATTTGTTTATTAAAAGAACTCTGAATGGGACACGAGGGCACTCGCTTAGGCTAGAGGCAGAGGCGTAACTAGGGTTTTCGGAGCCCAGGGCAAGATGGAAAATGGCGCCCCCCCCCCCCCCCCAAAAAAAAATCCCACATAAAAAGACACATGCGCGCGCGGTGAAAAAAAATGGGCGTGGTCACACACCAGAAGGGGTGTGGCTACGCTCCAGAAGGGGTGTGGCCACTGAAAATGGCCCACAGTGCCAGTTACATTGCCCCACAGTGCCGGATACATGCCCCACAGTGCCAGTTACATTGCCCCACAGTGCCGGATACATGCCCCACGGTGCCGGATACATTGCCCCACAGTGCCGGATACATTGCCCCACAGTGCCAGATACATGCCCCTCAGTGCCAGATACATGCCCCACAGTGCCAGTTACATTGCCCCACAGTGCCAGTTACATTGCCCCACAGTGCCAGTTACATTGCCCCACAGTGCCGGATACATGCCCCACAGTGCCAGATACATGCCCCACTCAGTGCCAGATACATGCCCCACTCAGTGCCAGATACATGCCCCACTCAGTGCCAGATACATGCCCCACAGTGCCGGATACAATGCCCCACAGTGCCGGATACATGCCCCACAGTGCCGGATACATGCCCCACTCAGTGCCAGTTACATTGCCCCACAGTGCCGGATACAATGCCCCACAGTGGCGGATACAATGCCCCACAGTGCCGGATACATGCCCCACAGTGCCAGATACATTGCCCCACAGTGCCAGATACATGCCCCACTCAGTGACAATTACATTGCCCCACAGTGCCGGATACAATGCCCCACAGGGCCAGTTACATTGCCCCACAGTGCCGGATACATGCCCCACGGTGCCGGATACATTGCCCCACAGTGCCGGATACATTGCCCCACAGTGCCAGATACATGCCCCACAGTGCCAGATACATGCCCAACAGTGCCAGATACACGCCCCACAGTGCCAGTTACATTGCCCCACAGTGCCAGTTACATTGCCCCGGCCCACAGTGCCGGATACATGCCCCACAGTGCCAGATACATGCCCCACTCAGTGCCAGATACATGCCCCACTCAGTGCCAGATACATGCCCCACTCAGTGCCAGATACATGCCCCACAGTGCCGTATACAATGCCCCACAGTGCCGGATACATGTCCCACAGTGCCAGATACATGCCCCACTCAGTGCCAGTTACATTGCCCCACAGTGCCGGATACAATGCCCCACAGTGCCGGATACAATGCCCCACAGTGCCGGATACATGCCCCACAGTGCCAGATACATTGCCCCACAGTGCCAGATACATTGCCCCACAGTGCCAGATACATGCCCCACTCAGTGCCAATTACATTGCCCCACAGTGCCGGATACAATGCCCCACAGTGCAGGATACATGCCCCACAGTGCCGGATACATGCCCCACTCAGTGCCAGATACATGCCCCACAGTGCCAGTTACATTGCCCCACAGTGCCGGATACAATGCCCCACAGTGCCGGATACATGCCCCACAGTGGCAGATACATTGCCCCACAGTGCCAGATACATGCCCCACTCAGTGCCACTTACATTGCCCCACAGTGCCGGATACAATGCCCCACAGTGCCAGTTACATTGCCCCACAGTGCCAGATACATTGCCCCACAGTGCCAGATACATTGCCCCACAGTGCCAGTTACATTGCCCCACAGTGCCAGGCCCCACTTGGTGCCAGATACTTGCCCCACTGTGCCGCCGGACCCCCCGTGCCACCGGACCCCCCCCCCCCCCGTCACTCACCGGCCGCTGGCTTGTTGTTATGTGAGGGGAGGAGAGCGCAGCGCCTCTCCTTCCCCTCACCGCTCCAGGTCTCCGGCGGCTGTCTGTCGCCGGTTCGCTAGCCAATCAGAGCTCGCGGACCGGCAGCCAATCAGGAGCCGGTCCGCAAGCTCTAATTGGCTAGCGCCGGAGACCGGACACAGCAGCGCTGCTAGTGCTGGCAGCGGCGGTGAGGGGAGGGAGAGACGCTGCGCTCTCCTCCCCTCACATTTAGGGTTGACGGGGGCGAGTGGGGCATGATGCCCTGGACGCCGGCGGCGCCCCCCTCTCCTGGGCCTGCCAAGGCGCCCAGGGCACGTGCCCCACTCGCCCTACCCTAGATACGCCTCTGGCTAGAGGAGAGGAAATTCCGTACACAGCGTAGGAAAGGGTTCTTCACGGTAAGGGCAATAAAGATTTGGAACTCCCTGCCGGAGAAGGTAATAATGGCAGACTCTGCAAATGTATTTAAAAGCGGATTGGACAAATTCCTAACTAGAAAATGTATCCAGGGCTGTAGCTTTTAACATATTGACATTAAATGATCTGGGAGTGGTAAGAATCATTATTGTCAATTGGTACTAAGCCATTACTTCAGCAGGCACATTATAAAATGAACAGATTAACACAGAATACAGGTTGAACCCGATGGGCAGTTTGCCTCTTTTCAACCTCACTGACTATGTAACTATATCAAATGATTCCATTGGTCTATTCATGAAGCAGTGAAAAGAGTGGAGAAAATCCCCAGTGGAGAGGCTGCCCATAGCAAGCAACCAATCAGCTTTGAAGGAAATAGAGCCCTAGAGACTGCAGAAGGAGAATTGGATGTGTGTTTATATATACACTGTTTCCCACCCTGACAATAAAGTACAGGATTGTTTCACCCTCGGTGCAGAGTGTCCCACTTATGACTATGGACCTAATTCAGACTGGATCTCTGCCGCAGTCTGAAGCCCTGTGTGGAGTGCGCACGTGCACCCCAGGAGCCCAGTAAAAGCATCTCTGGGCTGCGATTGCCTCTGCCTGATTGACAGTTAGAATGCCGTTGGCGGGGCGCGGTCTGGACAACGCAGGTGTGTCCGAACCGTTGTGGGGGCGGGTCGCGGCGGCTGTGTGACGTCACCAGCAGCCGCTGCGACCCCGGGCGCGGAAAGTAGTGGCCTGCCAGCGCGCAGGAGCTACGCTGGCAGGGAGCTACTCAGCGGGTGCAAAAGCATCGCCGCTGTGCGATGTTTTTGCACCCTTGCGGGGGAGGGTCTGACATGCGGGGCAGACTAGCCCTGTGCTGGGCGTCCCCCCCTGCATGTCTGAGAAACTGATCGTAGATGTGCTAAATTTAGCACATCAACGATCAGACCTGAATCCCCCCCTATGTTAGTGCACACCCTAAATGTGCTGCATATCCCGATGTGGTGGATGAAGGGATTGGGAGAGTTTATAAGAGGGAGTTCCCTGCTTTTCAGAGGTCGCACAGCTTTATGATCTCCGGAAAGGGGACATGACATAGGGGCAGATGTATTAACCTGGAGAAGGCATAAGGAAGTGATAAACCAGTGATATGTGCAAGGTGATAAAGGCACCAGCCAATCAGCTCCAATATGTAAATGAACAGTTAGGATCTGATTGGCTGGTGCATTATCACCTTGCACATATCACTGGTTTATCATTTCCTTATGCCTTCTCCAGGTTAATACATCTGCCCCTCTGTCACATCTGAGGTAACTAGGTCCTGTCCTATACATGTATTGGGGCGCATGCAGCGTCTGCCACACAACCTTCTCACATGACACAGAAAGAAAGAAAATACCTGAGCACAAAATAGAGCATGAAATGCATAATACAGTACAACACAATGGTCATTAAATTACTGATTTATTATATTTGGTTTTCATATAATAACTTCTCTTATGTCCTGTGAAGTATTACACCTACTGTATACTGCCTCGTTCTTATATACAGTATAGTGATTTGCACGGGGTTGTCAGGGATTCCCCAATAAATTGCATTCTTTTCCCTCCAAAAAACTTGATCGTAGGCAAAACCACACACACCATGGCGCAGACAGACACCTCAGCCGCACTGCCCATCCTGGATGTGGACTCCCGCTCTGTACACTTTACATATCCTTATAATTTCACAGTAGGGGGTGCATAATCCCATGGGATGTAGTTAGGACTCCGGTGGTCAGATTCCTGACACCAGAATCCCGGCGCTCAAAATGCCGACGCATGCCCAAGGTGAGTATAACTGTTAGTGTTAGTTTCAGGGTTAGGGTTAAGGTCAGGCTGCGGAAGGCAATGGTTAGGCCAGAGGTTCCCAAACCGTGTGCCGTGGCTCCCTGGGGTGCCTCGGGACACTTGCAGGGGTGCCCTGGGTTGGTGGTCCAGGACCAATTCAAATTATTCATGGTCAATATAATAGGCAAAACCAGTGCTGGTGACTGTCAGTCATAAAATATGTGGCCAAACAGAAGCAAATCCTGTCCCTCACCACACAGCTGACCCTAAGGATGACATATAAACGCCATCTACTTAATGTAATATTTCTTTCTACATTTCTCAATAAGAAATTTTTGGCCTAGGGGTGCCGTGAAAAAAATTCTGATATTCTAGGGCGCCGTGATTCAAAAAAGTTTGGAAACCACTGGGTGAGGGTTAGGCTGTGAAGAGGGGGGGGGGGGGGGGGGGTATGGTTAGACTGTGGGAGGGGGGGTTAGGGATAGGGGGGGGGGGTTATGGTCAGACTGCGGGAGGGACGGTTAGGGTTAGGCAGCTGCAGGGGGTGCTATGGTATTGAAGTTAGACTGCAGGAGAGATGGTTAGGGTTAGGCTGCAGGGGGGGCTATGGTGTTAGGATTAGACTGCGGGAGGGATGGTTAGGGCTAGGCTGCCGGGGGGGGGGGGGGGGGGCTATGGTGTAAGGGTTAGTTTTAGGGTTAGGCACTAGGGAACAATTAGGCTGTGGTAGGGGACGGTTGGGGTTAGGCTGCAGGGGGGGTTATGGTTAGACTGCAGGTGGGGATGGTTGGGGTTAGGCTGCAGTGGGGGGGACGCTATGGTGTTAGGATTAGTTTTAGGGTTAGGCACTAAAGAAACAGTGGTGGGGGACGGCTAGGGTTAGGCTGCAGGGGGGGACGGTTAATGTTATGCTACAGGTGGGGGTTATGGTGCTACGGTTAGTTTTAGGGTTAGGCACTAGGGGAAGTGTTAGACTTAGGCTGCGGTAGGGGATGATTAGGGTTAGGCTGCAGGGGGGTGGTTATGGTGTTAGGGTTAGTTTTAGGGTTAGGCACTAGGGGAAGGGTTAGGCTTAGGCTGCGGTAGGGGATGATTAGGGTTAGGCTGCAGGGGGGTGGTTATGGTGCTACGGTTAGTTTTATGGTTAGGTACTAGGGGAAGGGTTAGGCTTAGGCTGCGGTAGGGGATGATTAGGGTTAGGCTGCAGGGGGGTGGTTATGGTGTTAGGGTTAGTTTTAGGGTTGGGTACTAGGGGAAGGGTTAGGCTTAGGCTGCGGTAGGGGATGATTAGGGTTAGGCTGCAGGGGGGTGGTTATGGTGCTACGGTTAGTTTTATGGTTAGGTACTAGGGGAAGGGTTAGGCTTAGGCTGCGGTAGGGGATGATTAGGGTTAGGCTGCAGGGGGGTGGTTATAGTGCTACGGTTAGTTTTAGGGTTGGGTACTAGGGGAAGGGTTAGGCTTAGGCTGTGGTAGGGGATGATTAGGGTTAGGCTGCAGGGGGGTGGTTATGGTGTTAGGGTTAGTTTTAGATTTAGGGTTAGGCACTAGGGGAAGGGTTAGGCTTAGGCTGCGGTAGGGGATGATTAGGGTTAGGCTGCAGAGGGGTGGTTATGGTGTTAGGGTTAGTTTTAGATTTAGGGTTAGGCACTAGGGGAAGGGTTAGGCTTAGGCTGCGGTAGGGGACGATTAGGGTTAGGCTGCAGGAGGGGTTAGTTATAGTTAGACTGCCGGAGTGGATGGTTAGGGCTAGCCTGCAGGAGGGATGGGTTATGGTTAAAATACTTACTTGGATCCATTGGCATTCCGAGCGTTGGGATTATGCTGTTGGATCTGCCGGTATTTCGATACCAACCCTAATCTCATATGATAGTATTTGTAATCTGATGATGACCGTGTCTGTAATATTTCAGGCTAGGACTGGGGTACAATACCATCAGAAATGTAGAGAACGGCAGCCTCTCCTCCCTCCCTATCCTGCGAGAGCTCCATCTGGACAATAACAAGCTCTCCAAGGTCCCCCTAGGACTGCCCGACCTGAAGTTCCTACAAGTGAGTATAGCACAATACATTGAATGTCCATTTCTCTTATATCGCCTGGTAAATAAAGATGGAAGTGTCTTTCCCCAGAACATACAGCAAGGCCACTATAATATGGTATCCGGTCTCTAGGTCGACAGTAACTAGGTCGACAGTCTAGGTCGACCACTATTGGTCAACAGGGCTTCTAAATTGACATGTCCTAGGTCGACAGGTCAAAAGGTCAACATGAGTTTTCCACATTTTTGACCTTTTTTTAAACTTTTTCATACTTAACAATCCACGCGGACTACGATTGGGAACGGTAACCAAAGCATGGCAAGCGAAGCTGTACGGTCACTGTATGAAGAAAACGACACACAAAAACTATAAAAAACTCATGTCGACCTTTTGCCCTGTCGACCTAGACCCTGTTGACCTAGAGACCCTGTCGACCTAGAAACCCTGTCAACCTAGTTACTGTCGACCAATAGTGGTCGACCTAGTTACTGTCAACCTAGTTACTGTCGACCAATAGTAGTCGACCTAGACACTGGTGACCTAGTTACTGTCGACCCTCCATACCACACCCCTGTAATATATAGTTGTGCGAGATTAAATAACTAATTAGGTATCTTTATGTGTATGATGTACAGTAATGGTTTATTTAACACTGAGCTGCCTCCAGCTTCTTATACTTTACAAAATGTCTCAAAATACAATACCAAGGATATTCAGGATATCCTGCTAGATAATAGTGTTATCTGCAATTCCTATATATTAAAAAACAAATATAAGATTAAATATATCCTATTTATGCATACAGTATGGATTCATTTCCTTTCCGTTCTCTGTAAAGTTTTCCAAGTCTTAGGAAAATTGCGCTGCATGGCTCATCTTATCTATTTGCGTCAAATGCATTATTTAATGTGAACAAGACTTGGGGGGATACATCAAAGCTTGGAGAGAGATAAACTACTGTACTACCAACCAATCGGCTCCTGTCATTTTTCCTACTCAGCCTGAAAAATGACAGCACAGAGCTGATTGGTTGGTACTTTATCTCTCTCCACTTTATTGTTTTCCACGGTTTAATACAGCTCCTTCCCCCGGAGAGTGATAAAGTGGAGTAGTTGCCCACAGCAAACACTTAACTTATAACAGTCATTTCAAAGACCGTGCTAGATAAATAAGAGTGAGAAGATAATTGGTTACTCTGGGCAACTTCACTTTCTCTCTCTCCAAAGCTTGATACATCTCCCCCTGGAGATGAATCAGAGTTGCTCCCAATTACATTTGTGTGGATCCATCTTGCAAAACTGAGCACTGCGCCATATTAGCAATATTAATATTAGTCCAGCACAAAAAATTGCGGCCTTCTTTTTTCGGCAACAGCAAGAACATTTTTATGGAGGGAGAAAATATAAAATCAAGAGTAGAAAGTGAAAAAGTCCTATGTGGCAAAGGCAGGATTGCTGTGGAAAAACACAGGTTGCTCTCCGGTATTTATGTGTGAAAGGCGAAGGGGCTGCGCCCACAGGTCCGTCTGACACTTTCCTGTGAAGCTGAACTTTACTTCTGAGTTGGTGGGAGTTGTGCAGCTGCCATTTACTGGTTACCCATGAAGTTGCAGATTGCAAACAACACATCTTAGGGCTGTAACACACTAGCCGGTTTTCCCCGGATGGCAAAAAGCCGGACAAACTTTGTCCGGCTTTTTGCCATCCGGGAGAAACCGGCAGAGTCTGTCACACAGGACGGCTTTGAGCCGTGTGTGCGCGCAGCATTAGACACGGCTTGGAAAAAAACCGTTGTGTGTGTGAAAGCTCCCCTTCACACACATGGTTTACTGACTGCAAAGACGGCCCGACAGCCGGACCTTCCAGTGTATAGTTCCGGCTGCAACCCGGCAGCCGGGCCGGGGCCGTGCAGTGTAATGTTAACTACAATGCCGGCACGGGAAAAAGCCGTCCGGCTTTTTCCCGGCCGGCAAAAGCCGGGTAGTGTGTTTTAGCCCTCACACTGTTAACTACAATGCCGGCACGGGAAAAAGCCGCATATGCACAGCATTACACACGGCTCAAAGCCGTCCTGTGTGACAGCTCCGGCCTAACACCATGCTTTGCAATTAGCAAAGGTCAAAAATATGAGCAGCGAGTTTGTCTGAGACTGTACCACAGGGGAGGCTGGTGCTGAGGTGGATCTGAGGTAAAGACTTTCACATAATAGCCATAGGGAACGGCGAGCATTAATGTCTATGTGCAGGGATAAGTGCTGTGGACTAAGTAACCATTATGCCGTCTATTATATATGCATGTGGAAGAAATATCTTGGTTCACCATGCACAAAATGTAGATCACTTTTCTTAATTACATATAGGGGGTTATTCAGAGTTGGACGCAGTGTTGAGAAATTCACAAACGAGCGCTTTTCGTCCGTCTGCGCATGCGATACGGCCACATTGCACATGCGCAGGCTTTCATTAAGCGATTGCATCCCGGAAAGGCATTCGGGGGCGATGATGTCACCTGCGTTTCCTGCAATCAGAAACATGGCAGCGGCGCGCCTGGTTAGCCTCTAATTCTGGATTCTGCGATGCGATCGCAACTGAATTGCGATGGCATCACGGTGAGGCCCCATATATGCTGGGAGGCCATGCCCTGTGCTGGGTAGCCCCCAGCATGCCATTTGGTCCTTAGCAGTTTTTGCTAATTTAGCTAAAACTGCTCAGGACTCTAAATAACCCCTTCACCCTATGGGGGTTATTCGTGTTTGTTAGCAAACCAAAAACGTTAGCAATTGGGCAAAACCATGTTGCACTGCAGGTGGGGCAGATGTAACATGTGCAGAGAGAGTTAGATCTGGGTGGGTTATATTAAGTCTGCGCATGGTAAATACTGGCTGCTTTATTTCTACACTGCAATTTAGAATTGACATCATTGACTGTTCACAGCTTGATAAATAAAACCATAACTCAGGGCTGAGTGATAAAATCAGGAAAAAGTAATAAATCCACTTTTTCTTTCTGTGTAATTGGGAATTTTTTGGATGATGGGTTACAGATAAAGAGACCCCATAACTGTATTGCATACTTTCTGTGTGTCTGGCTTAAGCTTGGTATACACTGGGCCGGCGTGTACCCAGCCAATATGTCGGCCCGACGAGAAAATATATCGGATCCTGGGTGAGTGATGTAATTAAGATACAGTAATGGCGACATATGGTTTCTTCCTTCATTACCATTTCGTACCTACAGTATGCCTTAATTTAGCATCTGTGTCACATCTCAGCTGCATCCAAACTCGCTTATAGGGCAATACGCAATCCACCCGCAAAAAATGCTAAAAGGATGCGGGCACATGCGCAGGTGCCCCGCAGAAAATGTAATCGCCTCTGCCTCTTAATCAGGCAGAGGTGTTCGCCGGGCAGGGGGTTGAGGGCGGCAGCACTCTGTTTCCAAGGCAGAGATGGAGCGTTGCGGGGGTGGCGATGGAGAAACGGGGGTACAGAGGCGCGATTGGGGTGCGTGGCGAGGACGTGACTGGACGGCTGCGGGACATCACACGCAGCCACTGCAATCAGTAAAATGGTGGCAGGCCTCCTGAGAGCGCAGCCAAGCTGTGCCGGCAGGAAGCTACCTCATTTTTAGCAATCACGCTGAAATTGTGGTGCGACCGCATGGTCAAGGGGGTGGGCGTCTGTTAGCATGCTGGGCGGCCTTGCCCTGCGATGGCAGCCCCCAGCATGCGATCCAAAGCATTACAAATTCTGCTACTTAGCAGAATTTGCAATCCTTACTAAATCAGGTCCTTGGTGTAGGGTTAGGTACAATATCTCGGCGGGCAGAATCCCAACAGTCACAACCCCAACGAATTTTGGTGAGTATTGTAACCCTAGCCATCCTCTTCAGCAGGCTTACCCTAACTGTCCCCTTCAGCAGCCTAACCCTAACTATCACCATAGTTCCTAACCCTGACCCTTATACTCACCATAGTTCCTAACCCTAGCCCTCACCATAGTTCCTAACCCTAACCCTAATACTCACCATAGTTCCTAACCCTAACCCTCACCATAGTTCCTAACCTAATGCTCACCATAGTTCCTAACCTAATGCTCACCATAGTTCCTAACCCTAATACTCACCATAGTTCCTAACCCTAACCCTCACCATAGTTCCTAACCCTAATACTCACCATAGTTCCTAACCCTAACCCTAAAACTCACCATAGTTCCTAACCGTCACCATAGTTCCTAACCCTAAATCTAATACTCACCATAGTTCCTAACCCTAATACTCACCATAGTTCCTAACCCTAACCCTCACCATAGTTCCTAACCCTAATACTCACCATAGTTCCTAACCCTAATACTCACCATAGTTCCTAACCCTAACCCTAAAACTCACCATAGTTCCTAACCCTCACCATAGTTCCTAACCCTAAATCTAATACTCACCATAGTTCCTAACCCTAACCCTCACCATAGTTCCTAACCCTAATACTCACCATAGTTCCTAACCCTAATACTCACCATAGTTCCTAACCCTAACCCTAAAACTCACCATAGTTCCTAACCCTAACCCTCACCATAGTTCCTAACCTTAACCCTAATACTCACCATAGTTCCTAACCCTAATACTCACCATAGTTCCTAACCCTAACCCTAAAACTCACCATAGTTCCTAACCCTCAACATAGTTCCTAACCCTAACCCTAACCCTAATACTCACCGTAGTTCCTAACCCTCATCATAGTTCCTAACCCTAACCCTAATACTCACCATAGTTCCTAACCCTAACCCTCACCATAGTTCCTAACCTTAACCCTAATACTCACCATTGGGATTGGGACCGTCTGTATTCCGTTGCCGAGATTGTGACTGCCGGGTTCCGTACTACATCCCATCATGGACAGCGTGCTCAGAATTTGTATTTTTGGCACACCAAGTCTGTATAAAGTGGCGGATTAAGGAAAACGCCAAGTGACGGCTCACTGGTATTGGTCCTCTGTCTTTTGCCTATTTCCCAGGTTAGCACCCCGAGTCGCACTCATGCCTTACACTTCCGTTGTAATTGAGGTGCGAATAAGACACACGTTTGGTACAAAACTATGTGGTATGGCCATGGCACGACTAAGTCGCATGATCTGCGGCACAGGGCTATTTGATAAGAAAACATCTGTATGTGACTGTCTAGGGTGGATTTTCTAGAATGTTCTGGAAGTTGTTTAGGTACGAGCCTGAATAAGTGTTTGATAATTCTCACCTTTTATTTATTTTTTATTTATTTTGACTAGGTCATCTACTTGCACTCCAACAACATCACCCAGATTGGCGTCAATGACTTCTGCCCAGTGGGATTTGGCGTGAAGCGCGCTTACTACAATGGAATCAGCCTCTTCAATAACCCGGTTCCTTACTGGGAGGTGCAGCCCGCCACCTTCCGCTGCGTCACTGACCGCTTGGCCATCCAGTTTGGAAACTACAGGAAGTAATTTGGGGGCGTTTCACCAAAGTACCTAAGGAAGTGATGGAGCGAGAGAGAAAATGCGATGAAGAGAAGAATCCAACTAGAGTGAAAACAATAAAATAAAGAAATAAAAATAAAAAATAAATCCAGTGATGCGCCACGAGACAGTGTGTAAAGCGGTAACTAAATCCCGCGCTTTAGGTAACGTTCCTGTGCTGCCTAAATTCTGGCACAACTGTATAAGTAACCAGAATGTAATTGCAGGTAGGTAGTAGCTGCACTAAACCTGTATAGCCATAATTCTGTAACCCCTTACTGGTGAGCTTATTAGCCGACCTGTAGCTCTCCAAATGGTAAAGAACTACTGCTCCCAGGATGCTTCTTTCCCGGGCCTGCAATTGGACGCCCATCTTTGGTTTATTGTACTGAAAGTACATAAATCACGTAACATATGTCCCAAGACATGATCCAATTCCAAACACAATCGAAAGTTCCTTTGTTTACTAACACACACTAAAGAGACCTGGATGTCAGCGGTCTTCTGAGACTTTATCGCCATCTGTGTACAGTATAGTCAGGCAGCAACGCATTGGTGATGTATAAACAGCTTGCATCCAATACCGCACAGGTTAACCTTTGCACATTGTCATTACGTATCGTGTACAGTAAAATGACAATCGTTTTGTAATCAGCACACACATTCCTTATAACAGATGGGACCAGTGTGGGTCTTGGTAAATTACTTGACACTTTAGAATAAAATTTACCACCCCACAGAATCTTCTTGCTTCATTTTTCCATTTTTATTAATTATTTTAATGCTCGCCTATGACACAAACACACTCCCTGTGCTTTGCAGGGCAAGGCACGGCGGGCTCTCTCCGCCGTGGAAGAGTTAAACTCCATTCACGGTGCAGTGCATAGCATTTAACTCCTTCCCTGCCAGTTTGGAGCGCCCTTCTGGTGGTAAAGGGATTAAGAAGCCTGCAATAATGGCACAGCACTTTAGTTACCCCTAATTCATGCAGGATCATGCAAACAGCATTAAAAAACAGCATGCAAAATTAGTCAGCTTTACTTTAATTGTGTGCTTTTGTAAATTGCTTCCAGAATGGATCAGTGGAGTAACACTGCCACCTAGAGGAAATAAATGGCGTTGCTCCGAAAGCAGGGCGCTCGCTAAAAAAAAAAAAAAAAAATGTGATGGAATTAAAAGTGAAACACTTTAAATATTTTATGTACCTGTTTTTGTAATCACCAGCTACAGTATCAAAAATGTGTTGGTTTGTTTTGTCTCGCATACAGAAACACAGTGTTAATGAATAAATGGTTTTTTTTTTTGGTTTTTTTTTATGTATTACAAATAATAAAATCAGCTGTGGATACTTTCGGACAACTTTAGGAATTTGTATTACAGTTTAATCATATATTTTTTTTATTTCTTACAATCAAATTATGATATATTAAAATATTGCCATTCTGCCTTATATATATGTTTTATTTCTAAACAGCTGCATTTGGAAAACATATCATGTGAATGGTTTTTGCTACATATTTCAGTGAGTTTGATACTGCGTCAGCAGGAACCTCTAGTACAGGCATGTCCAAACTGCGGCCCTCCAGCTGTTGTGAAACTACATATCCCAGCATGCCCTGACACAGTTTTGCTGTCAGAGAATGCTAAAGCTGTGTCAGGGCATGCTGGGATGTGTAGTTTCTCAACAGCTGAAGGGCCGCAGTTTGGACATGCCTGCTCTAGTATTTTCTAGTTACACACACCTGCTCACAGCAGTAATTATGTGCTGTTGGGGTACCCTGTCCCTTCCACACATTCTCAGGAGGTGGCTTCCAACTTTCCTCCATCACAATCTCCTCACGTCTTAGTAGCACCCTCTCCCATGCTGCCCTGTCCTAACACAATGACACAGGTTCATGGGTGTAGCGATAGGGGTAAATTTACTAAGATGGGAGTTCTATTTAAGATGGGAAGTTGCCCATAGCAACCAATCAGATTCCAGGTATTATCTTCTAGAAGGCTCTAGATAAATGAGAAGTAGAATCTGATTGGTTGCTATGGGCAACATCCCATCTTAAATAGAACTCCCATCTTAGTAAATTTACCCCATAGTGAGTGCAAGGGGTGCCATTGCTATGGAGACCAGAGGCTTAGGGGGCCCGATCAGTGTTGGACTGGGGCATGAAGGGCCCACCGGGGGGGGATGCAGTAGTAAGGGCCCATGCTCAAGGGCTGTGACCAGTCACCACGGGGTGAGACCAGCCCCCACAGCATACTTGCCTACCCTCCCGAAATGGCCGGGAGGCTTCCAAAAATCGGGTGCCCCCCCCCAACCCGGAAAGGTGGGCAAGTCTCCGGTTTTCCGTGCTGCCCCTCCACGACTCTCCTCGGCCGCCCGCAGTAGAGAACAAGTGGGCGGTTCGAGGGGGTCCGATGACGCGATTCGCGCTGAATCACGTCATCGTAGCTCCGCCCCTCGCTATACAGCGCCTCTTTTCTCTGCACTGCATAGCGGGGGTGGAGCCATGATGATGCAATCCTGATGCCACCCCCCCCAGACTGTCAACTACCCTGTTGGCCACGCCCCCGGAACGCCCATCCTGCTGCCGGAGGGGGCAACAAAGTAGGTAAGTATGCCCCACAGTGGTTTTTACAGCCATTAGAGACCATGCAACTGACTCTCTAATAGAGAGAGGGCGAGGTCTATTCATGAAGCAGTGAAAAGTGTGGAGAAGTGAGCCAGTGAAGAATCTGCCCATAGCGACCAATCAGCATTGAAGTAACATTTATAATTTGCATACTATATAATTGTACGGAACAGCTGATTGGTTGCCATGGGCAACTTCTCCACAGGCTCACTTCTCCACTCTTTTCACTGCTTCATGAATACTTGACCCCTAACAATGTCTAATTTGAGTGCACTGTCTGGAACTTGACCCCCTAGAGGAAGGGGTAGGCCCTCGGGTAGTGGGACAAAAATAATACCACTGTAAATACAGGCGCTACACACCAGCCAATCAGCTCCAATGTGTAAATTAACAGTTAGGATCTGATTGGCTGGTGCATTTATCACCTTGCACATAGCACTGGTTTATCACTTCCTTATGCCTTCTCCAGGTTAATACATCTGCCCCAATGTTTGAAAAATGACAGGAGCGGATTGGCTGGTGCAATTTATCACTCACAGTGAAATTTATCACTCATTGATAAATAAGGGCACTTATATATACAAAAAAAAACAATCACAAACATCAATGGGTAATTATTTTTGCTTGGTTTATTGCAATGAAAATTATCAAACTTTATAGCCACAAATTGCAGCAATCAGAAATGCTTTTTCTGGGTTATTTACCATTGTGGAGACCCTGGGACATAGGGCCTAATTCAGAGTTGATCGCAGCAGTAAATTTGTTAGCAGTTGGGCCAAACCATGGTGGTCATTCCGAGTTGTTCGCTCGTTGCCAATTTTCGCTATGCTGCGATTTTTTGCTAACTGCGCATGCGCATGGTACGCAAAGCGCATGCGCTAAGTTATTCAACACAAAACTTAGTAGATTTGCTGGTGTTCGAGCGACGATTTTCAGTCGCACTGCTGATCGGTGAATGATTGACAGGAAAGGGGCGTTTCTGGGAGGTAACTGAGCGTTTTCGAGGAGTGTGCTAAAAACGCAGGCGTGCCAGGGAAAAACGCGGGAGTGTCTGGAGAAACGGGGGAGTGGCTGGCCGAACGCAGGGCGTGTTTGTGACGTCAAACCAGGAACTAAACGGACTGAGCTGATCGTAATCTGTGAGTAGGTCTGGAGCTACTCAGAAACTGCAAGAAAATAGTTAGTCGCAATTCTGCTAACCTTTCGTTCGCTATTCTGCTAAGCTAAGATACACTCCCAGAGGGCGGCGGCCTAGCGTGTGCAATGCTGCTAAAAGCAGCTAGCGAGCGAACAACTCGGAATGAGGGCCCATGTGCACTGCAGGGAGGGTAGATGTAACATGTGCAGAGAGAGAGTTAGATTTGGGTGGGGTGTGTTCAAACTGAAATCTGAATTGCAGCGTAAAAATAAAGCAGCCAGTATTTACCCTGCACAGAAACAAAATAACCCACCCAAATCTAACTCTCTCTGCACATGTTATATCTGCCTCCCCTGCAGTGCACATGGTTTTGCCCAACTGCTAACAAATTTGCTGCTGCGATCAACTCAGAATTACTCCCATAGGCTCCAGTAAGAAGCAATGCCAGCGGAAAGTGTGGTACAGAAGATCTACAGTAATTAGTCAATAGGTCGGCCCCATATGGTCGACATGCATTAGGTTGACAGGGTCAAAAGGTCAACGTGGAAAAGATGGATAGTAGAAAACGTCACCAGGTACAAAGGTCGACAGAGTCCAAAGGTCAACATGGACAGGAGTGACAAAAAAGGTCAATAGATTTTTTTTTACGTTTTTGGGTGTCATTTTCTATGGTTCATCAACTGCAACCACAATTAGTGCAAATGAAAACCAACGCCGATTCGCTTCCCTCGCCACGCTTCGAGCAGGTTACTATTCCCAGTCATAGTCCACAAGCATAAGTTGAAAAATATGTGAAAAACCCCAAAAAACTTGAGTCGACCATATGTTTTCGAACATTGGCCCTCATTCCGAGTTGTTCGCTCGCAAGGCGATTTTAGCAGAGTTACACACGCTAAGCCGCCGCCTACTGGGAGTGAATCTTAGCTTCTTAAAATTGCGAACGATGTATTCGCAATATTGCGATTACAAACTACTTAGCAGTTTCTGAGTAGCTCCACACTTACTCGGCATCTGCGATCAGTTCAGTGCTTGTCGTTCCTGGTTTGACGTCACAAACACACCCAGCGTTCGCCCAGACACTCCTCCGTTTCTCCAGCCACTCCTGCGTTTTTTCCGGAAACGGTAGCGTTTTCATCCACACGCCCATAAAACGCTGTGTTTCCGCCCAGTAACACCCATTTCCTGTCAATCACATTACGTTCGCCGGAGCGATGAAAAAGCCGTGAGTAAAAAAACTATCTTCATAGCAAAATTACTTGGCGCAGTCGCAGTGCGAACATTGCGCATGCGTACTAAGCAGAAAAACGCTGCGATGCAAAGAAAATTACCGAGCGAACGACTCGGAATGAGGGCCATTGTCATTATGACCTTTTGAACCTGTTGACCTTAAGCACTGCTTACCTTTTACCTGGCGACTTTTTGACCCTATCAACTTAGCGCATGGTGTCAATTTATTGACTGTCTATCTAGGCACTGTCAACCTATCATCCGGATACCACAAGCGAAAGCTAAAAGGTTAAGGGGCTCATTTAACTGAAGACGGTGTTAGCCCATTGTAGTCTATGGGCTACAGATTGCAAATTTAGCCGGCAGAGGGCTCCTCCCTCCCCGGCAATGGCTGCCACGCTTGTGCAAGAGTCCCGCTGCGACTCTAAACCTCTGAACACATTGCAGGGATGGGAGCCCTGGAATCTCTGCGATTGTTCATTCATACATCTGCCTGGTGTAAGTGCATACTGCAATGCAAATCTGGGTGTCAATATCACACCCAAAACGCATTGGGTATGCTTTTGGTAATAAATAGAACCCTCAATGATAGCTTATGTTGTCACTGTCACTTTACTTTTGTTTCAGACATGTATGAGCTACTGCGTATTTGCAGCCATAGGGTTACACATGTGCAACAGCTACTTAATTGAGAGGGATCCTTCGAATCTTTCTCCAAACCTCCTCCCACCCCCAAAAAAACTGCATTAATGCAATCTATAGGCTACAATGCCATCACCTGTTTGGTACCTAAAGATGACCCAGCACAGGGCGTGTGACGTCACGCAGCCACCTTGGCCCGTCCCACAATCGGTCCGGACTCGCTTGCAATGTCCGGACCGTGCACCGAAAATGCTACCGCGACGCCCCCTCCCAGCAGAGGCGTTCGCAGATGTGAGATGCCGTCACATCTCCCAGTGTGCGCACGCGCGGTGCGGCTGTTGCACGTGCGTACACTACACAGGGCTTTAGCATACGAACGGCTTCCGCAGCAGCGTTCCATGCTGAATTAGGTCCTAAGTCCTCTGGACCCTTTTCAGAGTATTTTCTGGAGAAAAAAAAACTGCTTAATAAATAGGCCCCCTTAAAGTTTAATCCTATCCTTGAGTCATCCACTTGAAAGTTTATGCACTGGTTTCTGTGAAGTGAATCTGAATGCGCTCGCACAGTCTGTGCTACAGAGAAACATATGGCTTTATGTAGGGAATAACATTTTAGGTTTTGCGGTTGCCTACTGAAAAGAATATGCTGTTCTCGAAAACCACAAACTGGCGAGTTAATTACTTTCAGAGAGAATTCATTTCTTTAACTATAAACGCAGTAATGTTATGCCCTGTTTTTCCTCATCGTGCGGCAGACGTGATATGGTGAAAAGGCGCAGGAATGTTTTATCTCTCCCTAATCATCGTGATCCCTATTTTTACCCTCTCACCTGAGCATCCACCTCATCTTTTATAATATTCCTAGGATGAAACAAAGGAAGGTGAATTGACCTTTGTAAAAGTCCCGGTTGAACAGACAGCTCTGTGAGGGACAAAGATTGCCTGAGAGACATGGGTCCAAAAAGAGTCCTCTAGAGAGACAGGGTTGGAGGAAACGTTTCATAACCAATTACTTCCTTATGTTGTTTTCCCTCAGTCATACCCTTATATATCTCACTTTCACCTGAGTAATGTATTTCCTAGGAGGAAACTGTGCTCCAGGGGCCTACAGAGGAAGCATTCCATTACACTGAGAGGAGATTACATTCTCTGGAGGCAGCCCAGCATTCCACCACATCCCTGACATCTGGCCTCTCGATCTTCTGAAAGGGAGAGCACATGTCAAGATGTCTACAATTAATGACTTTCTAATATTACGTCCCTTCTACCTTGTTCCTTGTCATGAAACTGATGTCAAATTTGTTCCTCCTGAGATCTGAGCCTCTACCATTTTGTATCTGGGAAGGGTAGGTGTGATTGATATATATTCATTTAACACAAGTTCTAAAGCCATTGTCCTTTCCCTCTTTGGCTCTTCTGTCTTATCATGAAACCTCACCTCAATCTATAATACATAACATCTCTATGATTTGCTGGCAAGTAGCTGAACTGATTCTTCTATTGCTACTTGAAGAACTTATTTCTTTTATTTTAGTACCTGAAGCACTTGTAGCCTAAGGACCAATCGTGGAAGAGTCCATCGTAGACTATGAAATCCTGAGCAGTAGCTCAGCCAAGTCCGAACCCACTTTAGTTTTTAGACTTCGTAAGGATGGGCTTCTACCAGAGCCCATATACATAATTTCTTATTGCCACAATATGCAGCGATAATAAATTATAATTATCAGGGTAATATTTTGTATTAGTATATAATTAGGCCCATATGTGTGAGTACTTCACTGTGTCTACACATGTGATCCTCCCTCACTAACTTCACCTAGGAACTTACCTGTACACTCCCTCTTTTATTTCCTCCCAGAAAGTCACCCCTTCTCCAAGTTGACAGTTTTTTTCTCTTCTTGGGCATCACCCCCTTGCTTTAAGCTTACCCCTACCCCTCTTTCTCTTCTCTCTCCCCTCTCTCTCTCTCTCTCTCCCCTCCCTCTCCCCCACTTTTCTCTCCCCCTCTCTCTCTTCTTCTCTCTCCCCACTCTCTCTTTATCCCCCTTCCTCTCTCCCCTCTCTCTTTCTCTGTCTCCCTCTCTCTCCCTTCTCCCTCTCCCCCTCTCTCTCCACTTCTTTCTTTCTTTCTTTCTTTCTTTCTCTTGCCCTCCACTCTTTTCTCTCTTTCTCTCTCTCCTCTCTCTTTCCGCTGTTGCCTTTCTCTCTCCCTCCCTCTCCATCTTCTCCCCCCTTCTTCCTTCTTTCTTTCTTTCTTTCTTTCTTTCTTTCTTTCTTTCTTTCTTTCTTTCTTTCTTTCTTTCTTTCTTTCTTTCTTTCTTTCTTTCTTTCTTTCTCTTTAACTCACTCTCTCTCCTTTCCTCTCTCTCTCTCTCTCCTCCATCATCTTTCTCTCCTCTCTCTCCCCTTCCCCATCTACCTCTTTGTCTTTCTCTCCCTCTCTGTCTCTCTCTCTCTCTCTCTCTCTCTCTCTCCCCCTCCCTCCCAGTTTCTCTACTGTCTCCCTCTTTCTCTTTCTTTCTTTCTTTCTTTCTTTCTTTCTTTCTTTCTTTCTTTCTTTCTTTCTTTCTTTCTTTCTTTCTTTCTTTCTTTCTTTCTCCCTCTCTCCTCTCACTCATCTATCTCTCCCTTCCTCTCCCTCTCTCCTCTGTTATCTTTCTCTCCTCTCTCTCCCCTTCCCCCCTCTCTCTCTTTCTCTCCTCTCTCTCTCCATCTCTCCCTCTCTCTCTCTCCCTCCTTCCCTCTCACTCTCTCTCTCTCCCTAGCGGGACCTTCATCCTGAGTATCACCATTTCCATGCTTATTGGTGCTGCCACCAGGACTGGTGTTCACTACTAGGGCCTATCAAATATAGACGAAAAAAAGTTCAGAATCAATATTCAATAGTGAAGGGAGCAAGCAGTCTCACTCCCACTCACTAATACAGAGACACTACACTGAAATCCCAAGCATAAGGCTACACCCAGGTATGATAAGTATGAACCAATCATCGGCACTGTCTATAGCTCACACTTGGCTGTATACATTTCTGGGCATGCAGAGAGGTTTATGCTGCACAAACGGTCTTAGCATTTAGCATCAGCGACAACCGTCCAGGCGAGAGATGCCAAGATTTAGGTGGACAGCTTTCGGAAATGTGTATGGTCTTTTTTATAGTTGTGTATTAGACACTTTTCAACCTATTTTAAACATATTTTTATTACACAATTATTACACAGTTTTGCAGGCATTTTCTATTGTGATGTATACGAAGCATCCCAAAATTCCCTACCCCGTTATGAGTTTTAAGCCATAGTACATAGGGGTTCATTCCCACCCGTTCGTATGCATCGGTTCTTCGCTACAGTGCGAACGGGTCAGAACTGCGCATGCACGGTGCCCGCAATGCGCACGTGCGTCGTTGCCCAGCGACAGCCGTCGCCAGGCAACGACCAGAAGAGAGAAGAAAGTGATTGCTAGCGCGATCGCAAGAAGATTGACAAAGGGGAGGCGTTCCGGGGTGGATACTCACCGTTTTCCGGGCATGGTGATCCGAACACAGGCGTGTCCAGGCGCTTGGAGGACGGATGTCAAACCTAAATCCCGGGAGCTTCGTCGCTGGATCCGTCGCACAAGGTAAGTAAGTCTGACCCTGGTCTTGTTTTGCAGGAAACTTTTTTAGCATAGCAGGGCTGCACAAGCGATCGCAGCCCTGCTATGCTAAGATACACTCCCCCATAGGCGGCGTCTAGTTGATCGCACGAGCAGCAAAAAGTTGCTATGTGTGATCAACTCGGAATGAGGGCCATACAGTAGTTCTGAGTTTCATTTAGCTGATGTAATGTGTGGTTATATAGTGTTCATACAACCTTATTGGGGGAAGGAAGGGAGGGGGGGTTATTGGGCAGATATTAAAGAAGTGCATGTATTCAGTACCTGCTGTTATCCACAGAAACTAACCACAGTACATTAGGGACCTTAATATCCAATCTAAATATTTAAAGTATATTTATCCTGCATATACCTCCCGCAGCAGAACAGGCTTCTTGGCCAAACAAATAAAAATCTCCTCCACAGCTCATGGCGGGTCACCGGGCCTGGTCACTCCATACCGGCAGCGAATGTCCACCTTACTTCTTGTCCTGAAAGCTGGATAGAGGCTACTGGAAGATCCCTGCAGTCCTGTTGACTCTGACATCGGACTTGGGGCACGAATGGACCAGAAGTATTGAAACATTTCTTCTGATATTTCTTCTTAATTAATTTAGTGTTGAGTCAACTGTCCAATCTATAGCCTTGGTACTGTATATGAAGGACTTTAGCCTACAATTTCCTATACATAAGAGGGTTCAGTATGACTTACCAATGGATGGGATGCCGTCAGTCAGTATAGAGACAGCGGCATCCCGTCCATCAGAATCCCAACAGCCCCCATTTAGCCCCCTAACCCTCACCTTTTCCCTACCCTAACCCTCCCCGGTGGTGCCTAACCCTAACCCTCCCCTTCTATGTGCCAAACCCCCTCCCTCCCCGATCCCTAACTCTAACCTTCCCGTGTCGGCACCCTAAGCCTAACCCCCCTTCTGCTGCCGAAATCTAACTCCCCAGACACCCCCCACACCCGCGACAGGATTTGCAACGCATCCCGCTGTCAGGACGTTTGGGATGCTGGCTGTCGGTATTTTAACGCCGGCATCCCATTTGGCATCGGTATTTCGACGCCAGGATTGTGTCCTTCCTTGGGATCCCGGCGTCAGTATATCAATCGCCGGGATCCCGTTCGTCGGGAAGCTAACTGCTTCCCACATAAGAGTGTGATTTATATGAAAAGTAATATTTATTTTGACTCGGCCACCTCAGTGATTTACCCACCTCTTGGGATAACTTAAGGGGGACATTTACTAAGCAGTGATAAGAGTGGAGAAGTGAGCCAGTGGAGAAGTGCCCATGGCCACCAATCACCACTGAAGTAATATCTACAATTTGCATACTATAAAATTATACACAGCTGCTGATTGGTTGATGGGGCAACTTCTCCACTGGCTCACTTCTCCGCTCTTATCACTGCTTAGTAAATGTCCCCCTAAGAGTCGGTAATTTTCTAACAGGACTTTAATATCCCTTTCAATTAAGGTAATTTACATTTGGACATGTCTCCCGGCATGCATGCTGGGCGTGGCATAGGGAATGGTTCTATGTAACACACTGTCTCCCATTCCACTGCTTGGAGTCCAGATGAAAAAGAAAGTGGGGTGAAGTGGGGGAAGGAAAGTCTGTGGAGTGGCCTGAGAGCATATAAAGGATATATGGGGGATATGTGATGTCATGTAAGGAGCATGTGAGAGTTTGATGGCGTATAAGGGACTTATGGAGGGCCCTTATGGCATACAAGGGGCATGTTGAGAATTCTGATGGCATATAAGAAACATGTGCAGAAGTCTGATGGCATATAAGGGGCATGTGGAAACATCCGATGGCATATAATGGTCAGACTTGTGGCCTCCCTGCACCCATGAGGCCCACTGGCAACTGTACCTGCTGCTTTTCTACAGCAGCACCAATCTTCTCCTCACAGCAGGAGAAGAGCTGGAGACCCATGTGGTGCAGCGACTTCCAGTCATGGACAGACTGGGACCATGACCCGGAGTGCCCTTATCTGTGATACAATGCAAATATCCAGCTCTTTGCAAGGATTCAGTCTGCACAGGATGTCACTTTATCTGTATGTGGGATGCCCATGGGGTTTTAAGTGGTATGGGCCCTACACATTTGTCGATCCGGCGGCGGGGGGGCAGTGACGGGGGGAGTGAAGTTTCTTCACTCCCCCCGTCACCATAGCAGTGCAGGCAAATATAGACGAGATCGTCCATATTGGCCTACATGCACAAGCGACGGGGCACCAGTGATAAACGAGCGCAGGGCCGCGCATCTTTCATCGCTGGTGCCTCCACACTGAAAGATATGAACGGTATCTCGTTCATTAATGAACGAGATCATTCATATCTTTCAGTATTCTCGCCCAGTGTGTAGGGCCCATAAGTGTAAGTGTAAGATGCCCCTCATGTGATGCCAACGTGTAAACGTCTCCTGTCCTGATATTCTTCGCTCATCTGTAGTGGACTCACAAGGAAAAAAATGACACTTATATTGGAACAGAATCTAAACCGCATTGTAGTGGGTTTACAAAATATATTGATTATGATGACTCTGGAAATTCTTTTGATGTGTTCCAAGAGACTCATTTTATAACCCAGCCATAAGTATATCAGGACAGTTTCTCATATAATCGATAAATGCTTTCCTCCTCTTGCAGAATGAGTTAAAGCTCTTTAAGTTGCAGGATATTATGGCTACCATGGCAGGAAATAATAAAGATTTATGGAATACTGTACATAACACTCAAGTATTCTAAATCTCAAACTTGTCAAAGAAGTGGTAGAACGAAAAGTAGAAAATAACCCAAAAAATATATATTTACAGATACACAATACAAGTATCACAGACACAAATTGTGACCACCCTGACAGAACCAGGAGAGCTGGCAGACTTCTGCGCTTTTCTTTCCTACCTATTCTTGCAAATTTGACCACCTGCTGGTGTCTTAATCTGGGTAATGAGAGGACATGCTAGACGTCCTTCCCCTAATCCAGCCCAAAATTACATCAACAGCACTCACATTTAATCAATACGAGGGGTGTGTAATATGTGTGCTGACTTCTGACCTCGGGGATCTGCAGTGCCACTGTGTATCATAGCCGCCGCTGCACCCGGGAGGCAGCACTCAGCTTCAGTCCCCCTTCCTATATAAGCCCGCCCCAAGACTCCCATTGGCTAGGTACACAGGAGAAGGACCATTTCTAGACAATTTGGCTCCCAGAGCATACAGTAAAAACTGCAAACATTTCCAAAAAGGGGTGTGGCCTTGATACAAGGGGAGTGGCCTTGCAGGAAAAGACTACTTTACACCCCAGTTATGCCCCGGACACTATATTATGACTCACACAACAATGACCCTTACCAATTATGCCCCACAGTTATGCCCCTAACCATATCATGACCCACACAGTAATGCCCCTTACACATTATGCCACAATGTTATGCCCCCGACACTATAACATGACCTACACAATAATGCCCCTTGCAAATTATGGCACACACAGTGAGGCTACCATCTTTTAAATTAACTGCCATTGTCAGATGTTGGTGCCCATGTCTTCCCCCCTTCTCCTGGCTCATTGTCAAGGGTTGGTGCAGGGATCTTCCCCCTTCTCCTTGCTCATTGTCAGGGGTTGGTGCAGGCATCTTCCCCCCTTCTCCTTGCTCATTGTCAGGGGTTGGTGCAGGCATCTTCCCCCCTTCTCCTTGCTCATTGTCAGGGGTTGGTGCCAGCATCTTTTCCCCTTCTCCTGGCTCATTGTCAGGGGTTTGTGCCAGCATCTTCCCCCCTTCTCCTTGCTCATTGTCAGGGGTTGGTGCAGGCATCTTCCCCCCTTCTCCTTGCTCATTGTCAGGGGTTGGTGCCAGTGTCTTCCCCCCCTTCTCCTGGCTCATTGTCAGGGGTTGGTGCCAGCATCTTCCCCCTTCTCCTGGGTCATTGTCAGGGGTTTGTGCCAGCATCTTTCCCCCTTCTCCTTGCTCATTGTCAGGGGTTGGTGGCAGCATCTTCCCCCCTCCCCCTCTTCTCCTGGGTCATTGTCAGGGGTTGGTGCCAGCATCTTCCCCCCTTCTCCTTGCTCATTGTCAGGGGTTGGTGGCAGCATCTTCCCCCCTCCCCCTCTTCTCCTGGGTCATTGTCAGGGGTTGGTGCCAGCATCTTCCCCCCTTCTCCTTGCTCATTGTCAGGGGTTGGTGCCAGCATCTCCCCCCCCCCCTCCCCCTCTTCTCCTGGCTCATTGTCAGGGGTTGGTGCCAGCATCTTTTCCCCTTCTCCTGGCTCATTGTCAGGGGTTTGTGCCAGTATTCTCCCCCCTCCCCCCTTCTCCTGGCTTATTGTCAGGGGTTGGTGCCAGCATCTTCCCCTCTTCTCCTGGCTCATTGTCAGGGGTTGGTGCCAGCATCTTCCCCTCTTCTCCTGGCTCATTGTCAGGGGTTGGTGCCAGCATCTTCCCCTCTTCTCCTGGCTTGTTGTCAGGGGTAGGTGTCAGCATCTTCCCCCTTTTCCCGGCCGCCGGTGGGTCAGCACGGTCGGCACTTCCACGTATTGTATTATTTCCTTGTTACTAGAGGTCAGGTAGGGCCGCTATAATGTCTCCTCTTTGGTGGCCATTTTGGCAGGGACATCTTCAGCTGTATTCCATACAGACGGCCAGTCCGCATGAAATACTGCTGCAGACAGTGGGAGAATCGTAATGTAAGTGAGAAACCTATGACCAGAGGGGGAGAGGGAAAGAGAGACCTTAAAATGAAATGTAAAATTACCTGATAGTGGAGTGGTCAGTAGAGAAAACGTTACACAGCCAATACACAGAACAAGAGTGATTATCCTGCAGACATAAAGTGTCAGCTCTTGGGTAATAATATATGTGACTGTTGAATGACTTGCATGTGCAGAGAAAACTTTTCCACATTTTCACATTTTTTACCCTCTGTGCCCAGGGATGTAAGGAGTCTGAACAGGTGCCCTGCTACAGAATGGAACTAAAGAGTGATGGAGACCAGCTGTGGACCCACAGCATCTACTGGCGAAAAAGGGGCCTCCATCTGCAACAGAGACAGACCTGGACTCTGCTGGAGAAGAACACAGCCGTCAACATAAATCAGATATATATTTTCGGCTCTCCCAGCTAAAATGCTCTCATTTGTCTCTTGTTTGAAACTTGAAATTGAAAGGAAATCACCTGTACAAGGAATTGCTGAACTTCTGTTCACTGAAAATCCTGCACTTTTCTCCACATCTCCAGGAGATCATTGCACTTCTCCTGATGAATCCACAGTAGCTGCTGCAACAGCTGAACCTTCTTTCTCAAAGCTGAGAATGATAAAGAACCACCTCTGGAGCACTATGGCACAGGAGCAACTCAGTGGCCTGGCTATTATAGCTGTCGGAAATTCTCAAGCTTACTCCTTTGATGTATCAGAGCCATTATTGTTCCTATGTAAAACCTTGAGAAAAGGAACTCAGATGTTCTGCACTGATGCATAGACTTCAATTGTATTTTCCTCTCTTCCCATTTCACCACTCTTGCAGTCTTATATAATACATGGTGATATATCTCAAAGCAAATGGTCTGCTCATTTTTAAGATCCAAAGTCTAAAATTACTTTTTGTTATTTTATTTTTTATTTTTTAATTTATCTTTTTATTTTTTGGGGGGAAGAGGGGGCGACAAACACCAACACAATTTTTACGCCACAAATACTGTTCAGTTTGGTCTTCCTCGTGGCTGGCAGATGACGCTCCCGACACATGTGACGTGATAATGTCACGGAAGTGAGGGGCCACTCAATGAGAGGCATGGACCTGTGTGCCGATCGCTTCCAAGCAACAGGATGCCCTTCCAGAGAGCCACTGGTGCAGTGACTGTGCTGCCACCTCGGCCTTGTGCCAGGGCAAAGGCATCAGTTGCACACCCTTAGTTATGGCTGAGACAGAATACGGCATCACAGGGATCCAGAGCAAAACTTGTGGTGACCCTTGTGCTGGTCCACCATTTCCAGGACCCTGATTGGGTCTTTCGTGTACATTTTGTGTGTGCAAAGTGTTATTTTACATTGCTTGGAATGATCCTGGAAATGAGGTTAGATGCTGGAGTCCAACATATATAAAAAGAGATATAGACAGAGATAATTTGGGGGACATTTACTAAGCAATGATAAGAGTGGAGAAGTGAGTCAGTGGAGAAGAGGCCCCATCAACTAATCAGCGCCTCTGTATCATTTTATAGTATGCAAATTATAGATGTTACTTCAGTGCTGATTGGTTGCCATGGAAAACTTCTCCATTGGCTCACTTCTCTGCTCTTATCACTGCTTAATAAATGCCCCCCCAACGAGGGAGAGAGAGAGAGAGAGAGAGAGAGGATCAGCACATACTGTAGTTGGAGTAGCATAGAGAGGTCAGGGAGCGGGATGAAGAATGGAAAGGGAGCAGCGCATGCAAGTTCGGGTATAGGTTTGTGGGGACCCCGGGGCAACTATCTTGTTAGGACCTCTACCAAATAAAATTGTCAATAGGATATGCTGGGGGTGTTTTTATAAAGTAGAATGTGTAAATACTCCCAGTACCACAAATGTATTAATCACACTGTAGTGCCCCGTAGTTCACATTATGCCACACAGAAACTGGAGTTCACTATAAACCACAGTGGCCCATGCTGGTGATGTAGTATAATATGAATTGGGGGAGCTATTGTGTGACATAATAAGGTAATGGGCAAGTGAGGTGACGGAGTTGGGGGGATTGAGGAAGGATATGATGATATGGGGGGGAAATCGGTGATGGGCATATAGGTGCGGAGTATACCTCTCTAGATTTCCTGGGGTGCCCACTCTAATGACATGTGCAGCGTATGGCAATGAGGAAGAGGAGCAGTACATAGAAGGAACCTTATGAAGAAGTGAGGGAGCAGGATCAGTATGAAGACTGGAAGGGGGCAGTGCATGGTGGAAGTAGTATGGAGAAGTGAGGGAGTCAGAACAGCATAGAGGATGGAACAGGAGCATTGCTTGGTGGGAGCAACATGAAGAAGTGAAGGCGTGGGAACAGGATGGAGGAAGAGGAGCAGTGCATGGTGGGAGCAACATGGAAAAGTGAGGAATCGTGAACAAGATGGAGGAAGAGGAGCAGTGCATGATGGGAACAACATGGAAAAGTGAGGGAGTGGGAACAGGATGGAGGTAGAGGAGCAGTGCATGATGGGAGCAACATGGAGAAGTGAGGAAGTGGGAACAGGATGGAGGAACAGGAGCAGTGCATGGTGGGAGCAACATGGAAAAGTGAGGAATCGTGAACAGGATGGAGGAAGAGGTAGTGCATGGTGGGAGCAACATGGAAAAGTGAGGAATCGGGAACAGGATGGAGGAAGAGGTAGTGCATGGTGGGAGCAACATGGAAAAGTGAGGAATTAGGAACAGGATGGAGGATGAGGAGTAGTGCATGGTGGGAGCAACATGGAGAAGTGAGGGAGTGGGAACAGGATGGAGGAAGAGAAGCAGTGCATGGTGGGAGCAACATGTAAAAGTGAGGGAGTGGGAACAGGATGGAGGCAAAGGAGCAAAGCATGGTGGGAGCAACATGGAGAAGTGAGAGAGTGGGAACAGGATGGAGGAAATGGAGCAAAACATGGTGGGAGCAACATGGGGAAGTGAGGGAGTGTGATCAAGATGGAGGAAGAGGAGCAGTGCATGGTGGGAGGAGGAGCAGTATGGACAAGTGAGATACCTAAATATTAGAAATGTGCACCGGACATTTTTCGGGTTTTGTGTTTGGGTTTTGGATTCGGTTCCGCGGCCGTGTTTTGGATTCGGACGCGTTTTGGCAAATCCTCCCTGAAAATTTTTTGTCGGATTCGGGTGTGTTTTGGATTCGGGTGTTTTTTTTTACAAAAAATAGAATTTGGGGGTCATTTTGATCCCATAGTATTATTAACCTCAATAACCATAATTTCCACTCATTTCCAGTCTATTCTGAACACCTCACACCTCACAATATTATTGTTGGTCCTAAAATTTGCACCGAGGTCGCTGTGTGACTAAGCTAAGCGACCCAAGTGGCCGACACAAACACCTGGCCCATCTAGGAGTGGCACTGCAGTGTCAGACAGGATGGCACTTCAAAAAATAGTCCCCAAACAGCACATGATGCAAAGAAAAAAAGAGGTGCGCCAAGGTCGCTGGATGGCTAAGCTAAGCGACCCAAGTGGCCGACACAAACACCTGGCCCATCTAGGAGTGGCACTGCAGTGTCAGACAGGATGGCACTTAAAAAAAACTAGGTGCTTCATCGCGCCCTACGGGCGCTCTTCACACCGTCGCAAGGGGCTACGCCCCCTTAACCCTTGCATGCCTTTCTGGGGTTTAATATTTGTATTATATGGAGTATTACCTGCATTCCTTTGTTAGTTGTTAAATATTGCACAATGAAAGGGCGTGCGATGGTGAAGGAGGCGCAGCCCCTTGCGACGGCGTGAACAGCACCTGCAGGGCACGATGTACAGAATGTAGAGGGTGTGGGGGGGACTGCGGATGGTGTCTGTAGATGCTGCGGGTGGAGGGAGGCAGAAGTGGGGGTGGGGCCCGGATGGGGAAGGTTCGGGAGGTGCTGCGCGTGGGGGAGGGGCAGAGGAGTGGGGGATGCAGATGGGGGAGGGGTCCGGAGGCACTGAAGGTGGGGGAGGGGCAGGGGTGCCACGGGTGGGAGAGGGGCAGGTGTGGGGATGTTGTGGATGGATGAAGGGTTCCGGAGGTGCTGTTGGATGGGAAGGGACGGGAGTGCCGGGGGTTGGGTAGGGGACCGCAGGCACCATGGGTAGGGTAGGGGCAGGTACGGGTGTTGCGGCGGATGGGAAAGGAGGTCCGGAGGTGCTGCAGGTGGTGGAGGGGCAGGTGCGGGGGTGCCATTGGTGGGGGAGGGGTGGGGGAGGGGGGGACCGCTGATGGAGGAGGGTGTCTGCAGATGCTGCGGGTGGAGGGGAGCAGGTGTTGGGCATACCTCCCAACTGTCCCGATTTTCGCGGGACAGTTCCATTTTTTGGGGACTGTCCCGCTGTCCCACCCGCGGGCCACAGTGTCCCGCGGTGGGGGGGATCAGTTGGGAGGCTCTGTCAATCGCTGCTCTGCTTAGCAGAGCAGCGGTGAATAGACGCGGTGCGCATGCGCACAGCGTCTGTTCAGTGGAGTTAGAGGGAGAGGGAGCATGCCAGCGGCTCACAGAGCGCTGGGCATGCCCCCTCAGTGACGAAAACATGGGTGTGGCTCGCGATCGCGGGTCCTCCCGCGAAGCCACGCCCCCTTTTCATAGGCCACATCCCCTTTTCGGGAGCGCGCGCGGCTTCGCCGCGCGAGTGTCCCGCTCCACATAGATACAAAGTTGGGAGGTATGGTTGGGGGAGACATATAAGGGGGGTGAATGGTGGAAGGGGCCTGGAGGTGCTGTGGGTGGTGAAGGGGTGGAGGAGTGGGAGCCACGGGTGGTGTAGGGGGTCTGGAGGCACAGCATGTGGGGGAGGGGTGGAGTGCCGCATGTGGTGGAGGGGAAGGTGCGGAGGTGTGGTGCATTGGGGAGAGGTCTGGAGGCGCTGCGGGTACTGTACATGCCATAAAAGGTAGTTGGAGGGTATGCAGTAACAGAGCCAGGACAGGGGTGACAGGGTCAGTACAGGGTTGACGGGGCCAGGACAGGGGTGACAGGGTCAGAACAGGGGTGACGGGGCCAGGACAGGGGTGACGGGGCCAGGACAGGGGTGACGGGGCCAGGACAGAAATGATAGGGACAGGATAAGGGTGACAGGGCCAGGATAAGGGTGAAAGGGCCAGGATAAGGGTGGCAGGGCAAGGCCAGGGGTGACAGGGACATGACAGAACACAGGGCACGGGAGAGATTGGTATTAGGGACAAAACAGTGGTGACAGACAGATGTGTCTTACCGGAGTCACTGCTGCTGGCTGCTGCTGTTCCACTCCAACCTGTTGGGATCTGCTGCTGCTGGAGACTTGGCATGGCTGACTCTCTCAGGCTGGATTCCTGCTTCCTCTGCCCGTCCGCATCCCTCCCCCCCTCCTCAGTCACACACCGCAGACCTCGCGCAGCTGCCGGGCACTGTGGTAAGGTGAGACTGGAAATGACTGGTTAGCCCCCAGGAGATGCTGCGGCTGGAGGGAGGAGGGGGTCATAACATGCACGTGGCGCGGACCTCACGGCTTCCGGGCACTGTGGTAAGGGGAGACTGGGAGTGACTGGTTAGCTCCCAGGAGACGCTGCGGCTGGAGGGAGGAGTGGGTCAGAGCCTGCAAGCAGCTCGGATTTCTGCAGCGCTACCCGCCAGCTAAAGTGTGTGAATGAGCTGGGTGCACTCCACTGCGGGTGGCAGCGCTGCAGCTAGCGGTGGGGTTGCCGGGGCTGGAGATAACAGAGGCAGTATGGAACCTGCACAGCAGCAGGTGCCCCACTAAACTGCAGCTAAGAAGCGTGGAGTGTGCCAGAAAGTGACGCTCCTCCGCATCAGAGAGACCCTGCTGAGTATGCCGATGTGGGGGGTCAAGCACACAGTGAGCCGGTGCCCGTCTGTCTGTATGACATACCCCTCACACACCCCCATACCTCCCAAATGTCCCGATTTTCGCGGGACAGTCCCATTTTTTGGGGTCTGTCCCGCTGTCCCACCCGCGGGTCGCAGTGTCCGGCGGTGGGGGGGCAGTTGGATAGCTCCTGTACTCTGCTTAGCAGAGCAGCGGTGAATAGTGGAGACAGAGGGAGAGGGGGCATCAGGGGGTACGGATTAATGGGGGGGTTCCAGCAGCAGAGCCGGATTAAGGTGGGGGGGGCAGGGGATACGTACCGTTGGCCCCACAGTTTTAGGGGACCCCCCGGCTGGAGTAGCTCTGTCCCAGCTCAGAAGCTACCCCCCCGTCCTGCCAGTAACAGCGGCAGCATTGTGCTACAGTCAGCACACGCTGCTGCATATTGGCAGGTCTGTGGTGTTGCAGGGAGGCAGCAGTCTCCCTGCTTTCTTCTGCCCTCCCACCCACCCTTATGTTGTATAAACAGGACATGCACACTTTAACAAACCCATCATTTCAGCGACAGGGTCTGCCACACGACTGTGACTGAAATGACTGGTTGGTTTGGGCCCCCACCAAAAAAGAAGCAATCAATCTCTCCTTGCACAAACTGACTCTACAGAGGCAAGATGTCCACCTCCTCCTCATCCTCCGATTCCTCACCCCTTTCACTGTGTACATCCCCCTCCTCACAGATTATTAATTCGTCTCCACTGGAATCCACCATCTCAGGTCCCTGTGTACTTTCTGGAGGCAATTGCTGGTGAATGTCTCCACGGAGGAATTGATTATAATTCATTTTGATGAACATCATCTTCTCCACATTTTCTGGAAGTAACCTCGTACGCCGATTGCTGACAAGGTGAGCGGCTGCACTAAACACTCTTTCGGAGTACACACTGGAGGGGGGGGGGGCAACTTAGGTAAAATAAAGCCAGTTTCTGCAAGGGCCTCTAAATTGCCTCTTTTTTTCTGCCAGTATACGTACGGACTGTCTGACGTGCCTACTTGGATGCGGTCACTCATATAATCCTCCACCATTCTTTCAATGGTGACAGAATCATATGCAGTGACAGTAGACGACATGTCAGTAATCATTGGCAGGTCCTTCAGTCCGGACCAGATGTCAGCACTCGCTCCAGACTGCCCTACATCACCGCCAGCGGGTGGGCTCGGAATTCTTAGCCTTTTCCTCGCAGCCTCAGTTGCGGGAGAATGTGAAGGAGGAGCTGTTGACGGGTCACGTTCCGCTTGACTTGACAATTTTCTCACCAGCAGGTCTTTGAACCTCTGCAGACTTGTGTCTGCCGGAAAGAAAGATACAACGTAGGTTTTAAATCTAGGATCGGGCACGGTGGCCAAAATGTAGTGCTCTGATTTAAACAGATTGACCACCCGTGAATCCTGGTTAAGTGAATTAAGGGCTCCATCCACAAGTCCCACATGCCTAGCGGAATTGCTCTGTTTTAGCTCCTCCTTCAATCTCTCCAGCTTCTTCTGCAAAAGCCTGATGAGGGGAATGACCTGACTCAGGCTGGCAGTGTCTGAACTGACTTCACGTGTGGCAATCTCAAAGGGTTGCAGAACCTTGCACAACGTTGAAATCATTCTCCACTGCGCTTGAGTCAGGTGCATTCCCCCTCCTTTGCCTATATCGTAGGTAGCTTTATAGGCTTGAATGGCCTTTTGCTGCTCCTCCATCCTCTGAAGCATATAGAGGGTTGAATTCCACCTCGTTACCACCTCTTGCTTCAGATGATGGCGGGGCAGGTTCAGGAGTGTTTGCTGGTGCTCCAGTCTTCGGCACGCGGTGGCTGAATGCCGAAAGGGGCCCGCAATTCTTCGGGCCACTGACAGCATCTCTTGCACGCCCCTGTCGTTTTTTAAATAATTCTGCACCACCAAATTCAATGTATGTGCAAAACATGGGACGTGCTGGAATTTGCCCACATGTAATGCACGCACAATATTGCTGGCGTTGTCTGATGTCACAAATCCCCAGGAGAGTCCAATTGGGGTAAGCCATTCTGCGATGATGTTCCTCAGTTTCCGTAAGAGGTTGTCAGCTGTGTGCCTCTTCTGGAAAGCGGTGATACAAAGCGTAGCCTGCCTAGGAACGAGTTGGCGTTTGCGAGATGCTGCTACTGGTGCCGCTGCTGCTGTTCTTGCTGCTGGAGGCAATACATCTACCCAGTGGGCTGTCACAGTCATATAGTCCTTAGTCTGCCCTGATCCACTTGTCCACATGTCCGTGGTTAAGTGGACATTGGGTACAACTGCATTTTTTAGGACACTGGTGACTCTTTTTCTGACGTCTGTGTACATTCTCGGTATCGCCTGCCTAGAGAAATGGAACCTAGATGGTATTTGGTACCGGGGACACAGTACCTCAAGCAATTCTCTAGTTTCCTGTGAATTAACGGTGGATACTGGAAACAAGTTTGACACCACCCAGGCTGCCAAGGCCTGAGTTATCCGCTTTGCAGCAGGATGACTGCTGTGATACTTCATCTTCCTCGCAAAGGACTGTTGGACAGTCAATTGCTTACTGTTAGTAGTACAAGTGGTCTTCCGACTTGCCCTCTGAGATGACGATCGACTCCCAGCAGCAACAACAGCAGCAGCGCCAGCAGCAGTAGGCATTACACTCAAGGATGCATCGGAGGAATCCCAGGCAGGAAAGGACTCGTCAGACTTGACAGTGACATGGCCTGCAGGACTATTGGCTTTCCTGTCTAAGGAGGAAATTGACACTGAGGGAGTTGGTGGTGTGGTTTGCAGGAGCTTGGTTACAAGAGGAAGGGATTTAGTTGTCAGTGGACTGCTTCCGTTGTCACCCAAAGTTTTTGAACTTGTCAATGACTTCTGATGAATACGCTCCAGGTGACGTATAAGGGAGGATGTTCCTAGGTGGTTAACGTCCTTACCCCTACTAATTACAGCTTGACAAAGGCAACACACGGCTTGACAAATGTTGTCCGCATTTCTGTTAAAATAATTCCACACCGACAAGTTGATATTTTTTGTAATTTGACCAGACATGTCAATGGCCATATTCGTCCCACGGACAACAGGTGTCTCCCCGGGTGCCTGACTTAAACAAACCACCTCACCATCAGAATCCTCCTTGTCAATTTCCTCCTCAGCACTAGCAACACCCATATCCTCATCCTGGTGTACTTCAACAGTGACATCTTCAATTTGACTATCAGGAACTAGACTGCGGGTGCTCCTTCCAGCACTTGCAGGGGGCATGCAAATGGTGGAAGGCGCCACCTCTTCCCGTCCAGTGTTGGGAAGGTCAGGCATCGCAACCGACACAATTGGACTCTCCTTGGGGATTTGTGATTTAGAAGAACGCACAGTTCTTTGCTGTGCTTTTGCCAGGTTAAGTCTTTTAATTTTTCTAGCGGGAGGATGAGTGCTTCCATCCTCATGTGAAGCTAAACCACTAGCCATGAACATAGGCCAGGGCCTCAGCCGTTCCTTGCCACTCCGTGTCGTAAATGGCATATTGGCAAGTTTACGCTTCTCCTCAGACGCTTTTAATTTAGATTTTCGGGTCATTTTACTGAACTTTAGTTTTTTGGATTTTACATGCTCTCTACTATGACATTGGGCATCGGCCTTAGCAGACGACGTTGATGGCATTTCATCGTCTCGGCCATGACTAGTGGCAGCAGCTTCAGCACGAGGTGGAAGTGGATCTTGATCTTTCCCTATTTTACCCTCCACACTTTTGTTCTCCATTTTTTAATGTGTGGAATTATATGCCAGTAATATATCAATAGCAATGGCCTACTACTATATATACTGCGCACAACTTAAATGCACCACAGGTATGGATGGATAGTATACTTGACGACACAGAGGTAGGTAGAGCAGTGGCCTACTGTACCGTACTGCTATATATTATATACTGGTGGTCAGCAAAATTATGCACTGTCCTACTACTATATATATACTGCGCACAACTTAAATGCACCACAGGTATGGATGGATAGTATACTTGACGACACAAAGGTAGGTAGAGCAGTGGCCTACTGTACCGTACTGCTATATATTATATACTGGTGGTCAGCAAAATGATGCACTGTCCTACTACTATATATATACTGCGCACAACTTAAATGCACCACAGGTATGGATGGATAGTATACTTGACAACACAGAGGTAGGTAGAGCAGTGGCCTACTGTACCGTACTGCTATATATTATATACTGGTGGTCAGCACAATTATGCACTGTCCTACTACTATATATATACTGCGCACAACTTAAATGCACCACAGGTATGGATGGATAGTATACTTGACAACACAGAGGTAAGTAGAGCAGTGGCCTACTGTACCGTACTGCTATATATTATATACTGGTGGTCAGCAAAATTATGCACTGTCCTACTACTATATACTACAATGCAGCACAGATATGGAGCATTTTTCAGGCAGAGAACGTATAATACTGGTGGTCACTGGTCAGCAAAACTCTGCACTGTACTCCTCCTATATAATACTGGTGGTCCCCAGTCCCCACAATAAAGCACACTGAGCACAGATATTTGCAGCACAATGAGCACAGATATGGAGCGTTTTTCAGGCAGAGAACGTAGATATTTGCAGCACACTGAGCACAGATATTTGCAGCACACTGAGCACAGATACTTGCAGCACACTGAGCACAGATATTTGCAGCACACTGAACACAGAAACTGAGAGAATGCCAGCCACGTCCTCTCACTATCATCTCCAATGCACAAGTGAAAATGGCGGCGACGCGCGGCTGCTTATATAGAATACGAATCTCGCGAGAATCCGACAGCGGGATGACTTTCGGGCGCGCTCGGGTTAACCGAGCAAGGCGGGAGGATCCGAGTCTGCTCGGAGTCGGAACCGTGAAAAATGGGTGAAGTTCGGGGGGGTTCGGATTAGAGATGAGCGGGTTCGGTTTCTCTGAATCCGAACCCGCCAGAACTTCATGTTTTTTTTCACGGGTCCGAGCGACTCGGATCTTCCCGCCTTGCTCGGTTAACCCGAGCGCGCCCGAACGTCATCATGACGCTGTCGGATTCTCGCGAGGCTCGGATTCTATCGCGAGACTCGGATTCTATATAAGGAGCCGCGCGTCGCCGCCATTTTCACACGTGCATTGAGATTGATAGGGAGAGGACGTGGCTGGCGTCCTCTCCGTTTAGACACTTGATTTACTAATTTTGGGGAGCATTAGGAGTACTCAGTAGTGTACAGTGCAGAGTTTTGCTGATAGTGACCAGTGACCACCACTTTTATTTATAATCCGTTCTCTGCCTGAAAAAAGCGATACACAGCACACAGTGACTCAGTCACATACCATATCTGTGTGCACTGCTCAGGCTCAGGCCAGTGTGCTGCATCATCTATATATATTATATATCTGTCTGACTGCTCAGCTCACACAGCTTATAATTGTGGGGGAGACTGGGGAGCACTACTGCAGTGCCAGTTATAGGTTATAGCAGGAGCCAGGAGTACATAATATTATATTAAAATTAAACAGTGCACACTTTTGCTGCAGGAGTGCCACTGCCAGTGTGACTAGTGACCAGTGACCTGACCACCAGTATATAATATTAGTAGTATACTATCTCTTTATCAACCAGTCTATATTAGCAGCAGACACAGTACAGTGCGGTAGTTCATGGCTGTGGCTACCTCTGTGTCGGCACTCGGCAGCCCGTCCATAATTGTATATACCAGTGACCTAACCGTGGTTTTTTTTTCTTTCTTTATACATACATACTAGTTACGAGTATACTATCTCTTTATCAACCAGTCTATATATTAGCAGCAGACACAGTACAGTGCGGTAGTTCACGGCTGTGGCTACCTCTGTGTCGGCACTCGGCAGCCCGTCCATAATTGTATATACCACCTAACCGTGGTTTTTTTTTCTTTCTTTATACATACATACTAGTTACGAGTATACTATCTCTTTATCAACCAGTCTATATATTAGCAGCAGACACAGTACAGTGCGGTAGTTCACGGCTGTGGCTACCTCTGTGTCGGCACTCGGCAGCCCGTCCATAATTGTATATACCACCTAACCGTGGTTTTTTTTTCTTTCTTTATACATACATACTAGTTACGAGTATACTATCTCTTTATCAACCAGTCTATATATTAGCAGCAGACACAGTACAGTGCGGTAGTTCACGGCTGTGGCTACCTCTGTGTCGGCACTCGGCAGCCCGTCCATAATTGTATATACCACCTAACCGTGGTTTTTTTTTCTTTCTTTATACATACATACTAGTTACGAGTATACTATCTCTTTATCAACCAGTCTATATATTAGCAGCAGACACAGTACAGTGCGGTAGTTCACGGCTGTGGCTACCTCTGTGTCGGCACTCGGCAGCCCGTCCATAATTGTATATACCACCTAACCGTGGTTTTTTTTTCTTTCTTTATACATACATACTAGTTACGAGTATACTATCTCTTTATCAACCAGTCTATATATTAGCAGCAGACACAGTACAGTGCGGTAGTTCACGGCTGTGGCTACCTCTGTGTCGGCACTCGGCAGCCCGTCCATAATTGTATATACCACCTAACCGTGGTTTTTTTTCTTTCTTTATACATACATACTAGTTACGAGTATACTATCTCTTTATCAACCAGTCTATATATTAGCAGCAGACACAGTACAGTGCGGTAGTTCACGGCTGTGGCTACCTCTGTGTCGGCACTCGGCAGCCCGTCCATAATTGTATATACCACCTAACCGTGGTTTTTTTTTCTTTCTTTATACATACATACTAGTTACGAGTATACTATCTCTTTATCAACCAGTCTATATATTAGCAGCAGACACAGTACAGTGCGGTAGTTCACGGCTGTGGCTACCTCTGTGTCGGCACTCGGCAGCCCGTCCATAATTGTATATACCACCTAACCGTGGTTTTTTTTTCTTTCTTTATACATACATACTAGTTACGAGTATACTATCTCTTTATCAACCAGTCTATATATTAGCAGCAGACACAGTACAGTGCGGTAGTTCACGGCTGTGGCTACCTCTGTGTCGGCACTCGGCAGCCCGTCCATAATTGTATATACCACCTAACCGTGGTTTTTTTTTCTTTCTTTATACATACATACTAGTTACGAGTATACTATCTCTTTATCAACCAGTCTATATATTAGCAGCAGACACAGTACAGTGCGGTAGTTCACGGCTGTGGCTACCTCTGTGTCGGCACTCGGCAGCCCGTCCATAATTGTATATACCACCTAACCGTGGTTTTTTTTTCTTTCTTTATACATACATACTAGTTACGAGTATACTATCTCTTTATCAACCAGTCTATATATTAGCAGCAGATACAGTACAGTGCGGTAGTTCACGGCTGTGGCTACCTCTGTGTCGGCACTCGGCAGCCCGTCCATAATTGTATATACCACCTAACCGTGGTTTTTTTTTCTTTCTTTATACATACATACTAGTTACGAGTATACTATCTCTTTATCAACCAGTCTATATATTAGCAGCAGACACAGTACAGTGCGGTAGTTCACGGCTGTGGCTACCTCTGTGTCGGCACTCGGCAGCCCGTCCATAATTGTATATACCACCTAACCGTGGTTTTTTTTCTTTCTTTATACATACATACTAGTTACGAGTATACTATCTCTTTATCAACCAGTCTATATATTAGCAGCAGACACAGTACAGTGCGGTAGTTCACGGCTGTGGCTACCTCTGTGTCGGCACTCGGCAGCCCGTCCATAATTGTATATACCACCTAACCGTGGTTTTTTTTTCTTTCTTTATACATACATACTAGTTACGAGTATACTATCTCTTTATCAACCAGTCTATATATTAGCAGCAGACACAGTACAGTGCGGTAGTTCACGGCTGTGGCTACCTCTGTGTCGGCACTCGGCAGCCCGTCCATAATTGTATACTAGTATCCAATCCATCCATCTCCATTGTTTACCTGAGGTGCCTTTTAGTTGTGCCTATTAAAATATGGAGAACAAAAATGTTGAGGTTCCAAAATTAGGGAAAGATCAAGATCCACTTCCACCTCGTGCTGAAGCTGCTGCCACTAGTCATGGCCGAGACGATGAAATGCCAGCAACGTCGTCTGCCAAGGCCGATGCCCAATGGCATAGTACAGAGCATGTCAAAACCAAAACACCAAATATCAGTAAAAAAAGGACTCCAAAACCTAAAATAAAATTGTCGGAGGAGAAGCGTAAACTTGCCAATATGCCATTTACCACACGGAGTGGCAAGGAACGGCTGAGGCCCTGGCCTATGTTCATGGCTAGTGGTTCAGCTTCACATGAGGATGGAAGCACTCAGCCTCTCGCTAGAAAACTGAAAAGACTCAAGCTGGCAAAAGCACCGCAAAGAACTGTGCGTTCTTTGAAATCCCAAATCCACAAGGAGAGTCCAATTGTGTCGGTTGCGATGCCTGACCTTCCCAACACTGGACGTGAAGAGCATGCGCCTTCCACCATTTGCACGCCCCCTGCAAGTGCTGGAAGGAGCACCCGCAGTCCAGTTCCTGATAGTCAGATTGAAGATGTCAGTGTTGAAGTACACCAGGATGAGGAGGATATGGGTGTTGCTGGCGCTGGGGAGGAAATTGACCAGGAGGATTCTGATGGTGAGGTGGTTTGTTTAAGTCAGGCACCCGGGGAGACACCTGTTGTCCGTGGGAGGAATATGGCCGTTGACATGCCAGGTGAAAATACCAAAAAAATCAGCTCTTCGGTGTGGAGGTATTTCACCAGAAATGCGGACAACAGGTGTCAAGCCGTGTGTTCCCTTTGTCAAGCTGTAATAAGTAGGGGTAAGGACGTTAACCACCTCGGAACATCCTCCCTTATACGTCACCTGCAGCGCATTCATAATAAGTCAGTGACAAGTTCAAAAACTTTGGGTGACAGCGGAAGCAGTCCACTGACCAGTAAATCCCTTCCTCTTGTAACCAAGCTCACGCAAACCACCCCACCAACTCCCTCAGTGTCAATTTCCTCCTTCCCCAGGAATGCCAATAGTCCTGCAGGCCATGTCACTGGCAAGTCTGACGAGTCCTCTCCTGCCTGGGATTCCTCCGATGCATCCTTGCGTGTAACGCCTACTGCTGCTGGCGCTGCTGTTGTTGCCGCTGGGAGTCGATGGTCATCCCAGAGGGGAAGTCGTAAGCCCACTTGTACTACTTCCAGTAAGCAATTGACTGTTCAACAGTCCTTTGCGAGGAAGATGAAATATCACAGCAGTCATCCTACTGCAAAGCGGATAACTGAGTCCTTGACAACTATGTTGGTGTTAGACGTGCGTCCGGTATCCGCCGTTAGTTCACAGGGAACTAGACAATTTATTGAGGCAGTGTGCCCCCGTTACCAAATACCATCTAGGTTCCACTTCTCTAGGCAGGCGATACCGAGAATGTACACGGACGTCAGAAAAAGACTCACCAGTCTCCTAAAAAATGCAGTTGTACCCAATGTCCACTTAACCACGGACATGTGGACAAGTGGAGCAGGGCAGGGTCAGGACTATATGACTGTGACAGCCCACTGGGTAGATGTATGGACTCCCGCCGCAAGAACAGCAGCGGCGGCACCAGTAGCAGCATCTCGCAAACGCCAACTCTTTCCTAGGCAGGCTACGCTTTGTATCACCGCTTTCCAGAATACGCACACAGCTGAAAACCTCTTACGGCAACTGAGGAAGATCATCGCGGAATGGCTTACCCCAATTGGACTCTCCTGTGGATTTGTGGCATCGGACAACGCCAGCAATATTGTGTGTGCATTAAATATGGGCAAATTCCAGCACGTCCCATGTTTTGCACATACCTTGAATTTGGTGGTGCAGAATTTTTAAAAAAACGACAGGGGCGTGCAAGAGATGCTGTCGGTGGCCAGAAAAATTGCGGGACACTTTCGGCGTACAGGCACCACGTACAGAAGACTGGAGCACCACCAAAAACTACTGAACCTGCCCTGCCATCATCTGAAGCAAGAAGTGGTAACGAGGTGGAATTCAACCCTCTATATGCTTCAGAGGTTGGAGGAGCAGCAAAAGGCCATTCAAGCCTATACAATTGAGCACGATATAGGAGATGGAATGCACCTGTCTCAAGTGCAGTGGAGAATGATTTCAACGTTGTGCAAGGTTCTGATGCCCTTTGAACTTGCCACACGTGAAGTCAGTTCAGACACTGCCAGCCTGAGTCAGGTCATTCCCCTCATCAGGCTTTTGCAGAAGAAGCTGGAGGCATTGAAGAAGGAGCTAAAAGGGAGCGATTCCGCTAGGCATGTGGGACTTGTGGATGCAGCCCTTAATTCGCTTAACAAGGATTCACGGGTGGTCAATCTGTTGAAATCAGAGCACTACATTTTGGCCACCGTGCTCGATCCTAGATTTAAAGCCTACCTTGGATCTCTCTTTCCGGCAGACACAGGTCTGCTGGGGTTGAAAGACCTGCTGGTGACAAAATTGTCAAGTCAAGCGGAACGTGACCTGTCAACATCTCCTCCTTCACATTCTCCCGCAACTGGGGGTGCGAGGAAAAGGCTCAGAATTCCGAGCCCACCCGCTGGCGGTGATGCAGGGCAGTCTGGAGCGACTGCTGATGCTGACATCTGGTCCGGACTGAAGGACCTGACAACGATTACGGACATGTCGTCTACTGTCACTGCATATGATTCTCTCAACATTGATAGAATGGTGGAGGATTATATGAGTGACCGCATCCAAGTAGGCACGTCACACAGTCCGTACTTATACTGGCAGGAAAAAGAGGCAATTTGGAGGCCCTTGCACAAACTGGCTTTATTCTACCTAAGTTGCCCTCCCACAAGTGTGTACTCCGAAAGAGTGTTTAGTGCCGCCGCTCACCTTGTCAGCAATCGGCGTACGAGGTTACATCCAGAAAATGTGGAGAAGATGATGTTCATTAAAATGAATTATAATCAATTCCTCCGCGGAGACATTGACCAGCAGCAATTGCCTCCACAAAGTACACAGGGAGCTGAGATGGTGGATTCCAGTGGGGACGAATTGATAATCTGTGAGGAGGGGGATGTACACGGTGATATATCGGAGGGTGAAGATGAGGTGGACATCTTGCCTCTGTAGAGCCAGTTTGTGCAAGGAGAGATTAATTGCTTCTTTTTTGGGGGGGGTCCAAACCAACCCGTCATATCAGTCACAGTCGTGTGGCAGACCCTGTCACTGAAATGATGGGTTGGTTAAAGTGTGCATGTCCTGTTTTGTTTATACAACATAAGGGTGGGTGGGAGGGCCCAAGGACAATTCCATCTTGCACCTCTTTTTTCTTTTCTTTTTCTTTGCATCATGTGCTGATTGGGGAGGGTTTTTTTGGAAGGGACATCCTGCGTGACACTGCAGTGCCACTCCTAGATGGGCCCGGTGTTTGTGACGGCCACTAGGGTCGCTAATCTTACTCACACAGTCAGCTACCTCATTGCGCCTCTTTTTTTCTTTGCGTCATGTGCTGTTTGGGGAGGGTTTTTTGGAAGGGACATCCTGCGTGACACTGCAGTGCCACTCCTAGATGGGCCCGGTGTTTGTGTCGGCCACTAGGGTCGCTAATCTTACTCACACAGCTACCTCATTGCGCCTCTTTTTTTCTTTGCGTCATGTGCTGTTTGGGGAGGGTTTTTTGGAAGGGCCATCCTGCGTGACACTGCAGTGCCACTCCTAGATGGGCCCGGTGTTTGTGTCGGCCACTAGGGTCGCTAATCTTACTCACACAGCTACCTCATTGCGCCTCTTTTTTTCTTTGCGTCATGTGCTGTTTGGGGAGGGTTTTTTGGAAGGGACATCCTGCGTGACACTGCAGTGCCACTCCTAGATGGGCCCGGTGTTTGTGTCGGCCACTAGGGTCGCTTATCTTACTCACACAGCGACCTCGGTGCAAATTTTAGGACTAAAAATAATATTGTGAGGTGTGAGGTATTCAGAATAGACTGAAAATGAGTGGAAATTATGGTTTTTGAGGTTAATAATACTTTGGGATCAAAATGACCCCCAAATTCTATGATTTAAGCTGTTTTTTAGTGTTTTTGGAAAAAAACACCCGAATCCAAAACACACCCGAATCCGACAAAAAAAATTCGGTGAGGTTTTGCCAAAACGCGTTCGAACCCAAAACACGGCCGCGGAACCGAACCCAAAACCAAAACACAAAACCCGAAAAATTTCAGGCGCTCATCTCTAGTTCGGATTCCGAGGAACCAAACCCGCTCATCTCTACTAAATATATACAAGGAATGATGAAAACAGGAGTGTTAATAGCACGAAAGTAGTCTAGCAAGAGTCTATAATGGGAAAAGAGGTTATTATTCACCCGAGTGTAAGGCAATCATTAACAGCGGGATAGTTGATTACTGCCTTTTAGATTACCCTATTATGTGCATAATCAATATTTCAGCAATACGTATGCAGTAAATTGAGGATCTACTAAGATAAGCTGAAGGCTGCATAAGCCTGAGGCCATATAAGAGATCCACTTTTTGTGATTGGTTGTTAAATGACTAAGCAGTTGCTAGGCAGATCAGTTTTTCCTGTTGGTTTTTTCCTATTGGATTGGAAGGTTGTGCATCAAGCTTAATAGGAGGGTCTTAGGATAGTATATAGGTGGGGGCCATTTTCCTAGACTTCCTCTTGCCATTCATTTTATGGCCCAGGAAGGATAAGTATATCCAATACTCTTATATTTGTTCCCTTGTGGATTTATCACGTTTTATCTGTCCTCCCTGTCATACTGCAGTTTTTAAGGTTTATATTGCTGCTCCTCTCACCCTGCTGCCTCTTCCACGCCGTGCCGCTCCCCCCTCCCGCCGCCTAGTAGAGGCCGCGGACACCACATCGCCCGCTCCCGTAGTGCGGCCCCACGTGGGTTGCTGTCAGCGGCGGCGGACACGCGGCGGGGTCGGGCCGTGCGGCCCGCTCTCCCCGCCAGCTCGAAGTGTGCGGACGACGGCTGCTCTGCTCGTGCCGCCGGGACGCACGGCTCGGCCGGCCCGCGGTCACCAGCGTCCCCGGCGGTTTCTGCACAACCACTTGTTCCTCGTCCGGCGCGCTGGTCGGCGCCGGGCCTCCCCTTCCCTCCCCGCCGGTGGCTCTGAGCGGCGGCTCGGGCGCACACGTGGCGCCGGGCGGCCGCAGTGGGGATGCGGGGGAAGGGGGGGGGCTCCGTTGCGCAGCAGGACTTTCACTCTGGGGCAGCGGGGTTGGGTGCCCTCTGCCCCCAGACCCGCAGCTGGGGCGCAGGTGCCCCTCCCTGAAGGGGGGACCGTGGCCCTCCCCCCCCGTCTATGGGGGGGAGGATGGCGGGCCGAGGGCGGGCCCGGGGATCTTCGGGGCGGGGGGCGGGGCTGGGACTGCAGCGGCGCCCACCCCTCCTAATGTGACAGGGCGAGGGTTTCCGGACGGTAATCCCGCATCGGGAGCCTTTTGGCTGGGCTCCCAGTCGCCCGTTGCACGGGATCCCGTGGCGTCGCCCCCGGGTGTCGGGCTTCTGGCTCCTCCCCCTGGCCCGCCGGGAGCGTTGCAGCTGGTGGCGACGCAGTTTCACCAACCCGGCCCCTGCTCTCACGTTGGGCGCGCCTCAAGGGGTTCGCTGCGGATCAATTTTTCCCCGGGGGCCTTCCCTGGCCTCTTGCATCGGCGGTCCCTACGGCCGTCGGAGCGTCGCCCATAGGAATACCAGTTACATCCGCCCCACAATTTTTCCCAGACGTTCGCGGCTCGGGCGTCGGCGTCCAGCCCACGCGGGCGGTCGGCGGCCCTCGGGTTGCGGTGTCCCCCCCCCCCTGCATTTTCGGGCTCATATTCTGGGCCGTCACTGGCTGGGGCGAATCCGTTAGCGCACGGTTGGCCGACCCCCCCCCCCCCCCGGCTCCTCCCCAGTTACTTCCGGTTTCGTCGGGATTTTCATGGGCAGTCAGTACCTGCCGCATCCTTCATGGCGTCCTGCTTACACCATAGTCGTCTTCCCCGTGGCCGGGTCTGCCTTCCCCCGGGCCTCTGCGTACCCCCCAGTTGGGGGTCCTGCCCCGCCGCTTCCCGCGGGCACTCCGCGCCGGGGTTTGGCCCCTGCCCCCTCCTGTTACCCCCATTGTCGTTGACGCGCAGGTCTCCCCTGCGCATGTTGTCCCTTATGTTTCTACTCACAGGTGCTGGCTGATTCCTGGTCGGCGTCGCGGAGGGGACGGAGGTCGGTGAGGGTCGCGGCCGCGGCACCGACGGGAGAGGTTCGGCCGCCACCGGAGTCGGGTGCATCCGTCGAGGCTGTTCCGGGTCCTTCAAGCACGGGTGAGCACGCTATTCCTTCACACTGTTTAGTCTAGTAGTTTTTCCTCCTCGTCTAGCATTGTATCTTTAGGTTCTCCGCGGCGCCCGCGTAAATTAGCTAGACTTATTGCGCGGTGCATGGTGAAAGAATCGCGGAAAGGGGCAGCGCTGGCGTTGGCGGTGCCTCCCGACCCCTCCCGTTATACGGAGATGGTGCATTGCGCCAACACGGCAGTTGCAGGTGGGGTGAATAAACGGATGCACGAAAACAAAAAAGTACGTTGACATCTTCACCCTTACGGATGAGATGCGGCTGGTTTTTGACGCAGCTAGGAAACCGGGTGGCATTGGGGAAAGTGCTTTCCGCAATTTCCACCAGTCATTGTGAAGGTTTTGGTTTTTCTCTTTTATGGAATCGTGACCCGGGGAGTATGCCAGTGTAGTTAAATATCTGTTTTTAGCACATGACATGTACTTAGAATCCAAGGGTTTCGCTTGGCGGGATTACGATGGAAGTTCCGTCGTAATCAGGATGGCAACCCCATCCTGCCCGCGGGTTTTTAAGGATGTCAGGGTGTGGTTGTAGGTCACGTAGCAGGTTAAGCCCACAGCCCACCCCGGACGTCACGGTCAAGAAGCCCGGGGCGGCCGGGGCTCCGGGTCCCCGGTTGATAGGGAAAGGGAAGGTTTGCCTACAGCGAGGGCAAGTGCGTCAAGGGGGTGAATTGTCATTTTTCGCCACTCGTGTAAGTTTGCGGGGCCAGTCACCCAGATAAAGATTGCACCTCAGCGGCGAGCGGTAAGCCCTCCGCTCCTGCCGAGGCCGGGGGAATGGGCAAGTACAACCTCCTCCACGATTCAAGTTCCCGAGTTGCGGCGCTGGCTGAGCTTATACCCCGACAAGACGGCAGCGTCCTTCCGCTTGGTGGTTTGCTACACGGTGTCCGTTTGCCCATTTCGGATTAGGTGCACGTGGTGGCCCACCGGAATTTGAGATCGGCGCGCGAATTACTGCAGTGGGTCCGGCGGCAAGTGGACGGGGAGATCGGCTTAGGGCGCATGTCTGGGCCCTACGCCTTTCTCTCGTTGCCCTCCTTGTGCATTTCTCCCGTTGGGGTGGTGCCCAAGCAGGCCACGGGCAAGTTCCGCCGGATACAGCACTGATCGCACCCTCATAACGTACCCTGATCGCAGGCTTAGTGCAGGGTACGTTATCAATCTTTTGATGACGCTCTGCGCTTGGTGCGGAATTGTGGTCCGGGGGGTCTGTTGGCAAAAAATGGGACGTGGAGCCGGATTTCTGGCTACTTCCACTGCATCCGGATTCCCGGTGGTTTCTGGTTTTCAAACTAGGGGGCGAGTTTTACATGGATCGGTGTCTCCCCATGGGTTGTTTGGTCTCCTGCGCCTGCTTTGAGAGTGTCAGCCCAATTTTGCATTGGTGCGTCCAGTCCGTCTCCGGCCAACGCGGGGTGGCTCAATACCTGGACGACTTTCTCTTTTGTGGGTCCGGGGGACATTTCGATCTGTGGGGATATTCTGTCGGTTTGCCAAATCCTTGTTCGACAGTTTAGGGGTGCCAGTCGCGCCGGACAAGTCTGAGGGCCCCTGCACTTGTCTTAGCTATTTAGGAATTGGAATACGCACGGTGGAGGGTTGCTGTCGTCTACCCGAAGATAAAGTGCGTAAGCTTTTGGGTTTAATCACTGACGGTTTGGAAAAACGCGGGGTTCGGCTTATGCAGGTACACTCCTTGGTGGGTTCTTTCAACTTTGCGGGCCGGATTATCCCCATGAGGAGGATTTTCTGTCGCAGACTTGAACGGGCCACGGCTAGGACGGTCCGGCGGCATCGCACCATGTACCTTCCACGCGAAATCAGGTATGATTTGCGGAGTTGGTCTCTTTCCTGGTGTCCTTCATCAGGGAGGTTTTTGTGGCCTGCACCTTGTTGTTACAGCAAGCTGCGACAATGGTGCACGTAGACGGTTTTTTCCTGGGGCATGGTGCGCTGCTGCTTGGCCGTCCCCTTGGGTAACGCTAGGTTTTACCAAGAACCTCCTTTTGCTGGAATTGTTCCCGATCATAGTGGCCCTTGATTTAGGGGCCTGCCAGTGCGCGGATAGGGACATCTCGTTTCGCTGCGACAATTTGGGGGTGGTACATGCGATTAATAATTAGCGTTCCTCCTCTCCTGCAGGCTCTGCGGCTGTTACGGCATCTAGTATTAGTTTGCTTGCGGCGCAGTTTTAATGTCAGGGCCCGTCACGTTCCTGGAATCAACAACGGAATGGCGGATGCGTGGTCTCGATTCCATTTTGACAAGTTCCGGGCGTTGGTTCCGGGAGAGGCGGCTGAGGGTTTACTGTGCCCGCCTTCTGTCTGACAGATTGTAGAATCGGGTTAGCCGCTCTGGCCACGTGCGCGCTGGCTCCCTCCACTATCAGGGCTTATGATGCAACCTGGCGCGATGGGTCGGTCTTTCAGAGTAGGCACGGGGTAGCGGGTGAGTCCTCGGCTGCGCCTTGATGGTCTTTGTTTGGGAACATTGCCAAATTGGTAGGCCGAAAGCGGCTATGGCATCTGCCCTTGCGGGCATTGCTTTTCATTCGCGGCTCCACGGGACGACGGACCCCACGGGGTCTTTGGTCCTTTCCAGAGCGCTGAAAAGTTGGGCTAGGTTTGCGTCCGGCGCCCCCGGACTCCCATAGACCTGTGACGTGCAACTTCTGACTGAGTTGCTGTGTGTGCTGCCGCTAATTGCGACCTCGGAATTCGAGGTGGATTCGGGTCTTCTCTACGGAAAGGGGCGCATGCAGGATGGCCTGTTTACTCTGTAGGATTGTGCGGTCCAAGACAGATCAAACAGGTCGGGGTCGCGGAGTGGCCTTGGAGGCCCAGGAGGAAACGGGTGCTTGCCCGCTGCGGTTGACGCAGGAGTATAGACGGTGGAGGCCTCCGGGGGGCGACCAGTTGCTGGTGCACGCGCAGGTTGGCCCGCTGACAAAGTTTCAATTTGCTGCTGTGTTAAAAAATGTTTGGCGGTTTGTGGGGGGCGGACTTCGGTACCCATTCTTTTCGGATTGGGACGGCTACCCATGCAGCAGCTATGGGTTAATCCCCTACGGCTATTAGGGAGCTGGGCCGTTGGAAGTCTGACTCCTATAGGCTTATGTCAGTTGGATAAGTTGTAGGTGCGCCTGTTGCGCTAACCCAAAAACATGTTTACTCGTCGGTTTTTGAACGACTACCGTTCAGGAATCGAGGGTGTGAAGTGAATTTTTAAAATTTTTCCTCCGAGGGGGCCTAATTTCAATTGGCTGTTCCATCAAGGTCCACGGGAGGTTTTTTGATTTTTCTCCTTCACTTGGGTTTTTTTTGGTTATGTTATGCATTCTATGTATTGTGTTCACAATTCTGATGTTAGGATGTTTTCTTTTCAGCTATCATCAATTTTGGGGAACATATATGGCTGGTTGGCCATGCCTATAAATTTTGGGCGGCAAGGCATCACAGGGCACTTATGGCAGCGGAAGTTTTTGGGGTCTTGGGAATTTTGATGGTTAGGTGTCAGAGGTATGTTGTGGGGTGATTTGTTGCGGCTCCTTTTTCCTCGGGAGCGCCGCTGGGGTCGCCCTAGTTGATTGTCCTTCATTTAGGTGGTAACGATCTAGGTCGAGTTAAGGGCTTAGGTTTGATTTGTCCGTTAAGGCAGATTTGGTGGCGATTCGTTGTCACTGGCCAGGAAAGCGCATTGTTTGGTCGGAGATAGTGCCGCGTTTTTCATTGGCGTGCTGCGGTGCGTTTCTCGGCGCTGGAGAAGGCCCGCAGAAAGGTGAATTCGGCAGCGTCTCTCTTCGTTAGGGCCATAGATGGAGTAGCGATCAGGCATCCTTTACTTGTGCTGCGTAATAGGCAGTTCTACAAGGAGGATGGGGTTCATCTTTCTCCGGAAGGAGTGCAGATTTTCCTGTAGGATATTTTTGGTCCTTTTCGGTAGGGCTATTTAGTTTGTTCTTAGTTGGTTTTAATTGCTGGTTGCGGATGGCGGTGGCGGTTGTAAACCTTTGTGGCGGGAAGTCGCTACCAACCAGCTGTCACACAGGCATAAGTGGTCATTGTGGGGCTCCCTCTTTAGAAGGACGGCAGGTGTGTCCTTTTCTTGCGGTTGGACATTTAGACGTTCCCCTGCGGGAACCGAACGTTTGCCAGAGAAAGAGGGGTAAGGCCAGCACAATGCGGGTTATGCGGGAAGGAGGCGGGGTATGTGTACTCCCCTCCTTGGTTTGGTGGTTTTCATCTAGGTGACTGGTGCTGGTGTTTGGCAGCGACTTTCTGTTTGCCATCCTCCAAACTAAATTTAAGTCTATATTCAAAATCAATTCTAATTCGATCACAATTATAGTTTAAAGAGTTGGTCAGCGGTTAATAAACATCGTCTGACCTTTAACTCCAGCTACTGTGTCCGTGTCTTTATTTCAGTGTGTGGTGTTGTTTAATTTAGTGATAAGCTAGCTTAAAGAAAAGGTTTATGTAATCACAATAAAGTTATGAGCGCCTTAGATAAGCTGAAGGCTGCATAAGCCTGAGGCCATATAAGAGATCCACTTTTTGTGATTGGTTGTTAAATGACTAAGCAGTTGCTAGGCAGATCAGTTTTTCCTGTTGGTTTTTTCCTATTGGATTGGAAGGTTGTGCATCAAGCTTAATAGGAGGGTCTTAGGATAGTATATAGGTGGGGGCCATTTTCCTAGACTTCCTCTTGCCATTCATTTTATGCCCGCCCGCCCTCCCGGATTTCAGCTACGGTTTGTTGATTTTGCAGTTGGCTATTTGAAAGCCAGATTGGCGGGAAGTCGCTACCAACCAGCTGTCACACAGGCATAAGTGGTCATTGTGGGGCTCCCTCTTTAGAAGGACGGCAGGTGTGTCCTTTTCTTGCGGTTGGACATTTAGACGTTCCCCTGCGGGAACCGAACGTTTGCCAGAGAAAGAGGGGTAAGGCCAGCACAATGCGGGTTATGCGGGAAGGAGGCGGGGTATGTGTACTCCCCTCCTTGGTTTGGTGGTTTTCATCTAGGTGACTGGTGCTGGTGTTTGGCAGCGACTTTCTGTTTGCCATCCTCCAAACTAAATTTAAGTCTATATTCAAAATCAATTCTAATTCGATCACAATTATAGTTTAAAGAGTTGGTCAGCGGTTAATAAACATTGTCTGACCTTTAACTCCAGCTACTGTGTCCGTGTCTTTATTTCAGTGTGTGGTGTTGTTTAATTTAGTGATAAGCTAGCTTAAAGAAAAGGTTTATGTAATCACAATAAAGTTATGAGCGCCTTAAAGTGTTACATACTATAAGACAATATATAGGGGGTAAATTAAGAAAAACACAGAGAAGAAGAAAACCTGGGAGACAAATTCAAATATATCTCATTGTGCGACTAATCAGGGTGCAAAATCAAAGCATATTCTTCATATCAACCACAGAGATGAAATTGATAATCCCAATGACAGGCCCTCATTCAGATCCCAAAGGATCTGTTGCACATGCCGCAAAGTACCGATGTTCTGTACTTTTCGCATGCACTGGACCTGTACTGCGCATGTGCAGTACGGTTCAGCAAATGTGGAACAGCATCAGGCTGTCTGTGATTGATAATCTGATGCCGTTTGGGGATAAGAAGGGGCTGGGACGGTCAACGTTTCTTGCAATGGAGGCAGAACGCTGGTGTTGCTGGGGAGGGAAGAGGCCAGGGATCTCCGTCAGAGGACAGAGATTTCCTGGCCTCGGTGTACCAAATGCAGAGGCCAGCTTGCGCGACCCCATGGCTCACGCATCGGCTGATGGTGTCGGAGATGCAGTACGGATCAGTAATAGTGCTGCATTACCATATTAGAGCTATTGCTGTCTTACTGCCCTTCTCCTGTCTATACCACCGTCTCTGTTCATCCCATCTGCACTTGTCTCTCTCTCTCTCTCTCTCTCTCTCTCACTTTCCACTGTCTGCGTTTTCCTCTCTTCCCTTACCCTGACTGTACCATACCCTCTGTCCTTCCTCTTACTGTGCCAGCCTTTCTGCCCTCCTCCTGTCTGTACCTGAGTATTTCGCTTCCGCTGTCTGCTTTAGGGGTATATTCAATTGAAGTCGGATCCATTCCGACATTCATTTGTCGGAATGGATCCGACCTGGGCTATTCAATGTCATCTCAATTCGACTTTTAAAAAAAGTCGAATTGAGATGCGGAAGCTGAGACCGGGGAGAGCTGCGGGCAGACGGTGGAGAGCAGTGCTGCAGCAGCGGCTATATAGCCACTGCTGTAGCGCTGCTCTCTCTCGTCTGTCCGCGGCTCTCCCCCGTCTCCCCTTCCCCTGTCTCTCTGCCTCTCTCCGTCCCTCCACTCCCCGTACCCGCATCACAGCCGCCGCTCACGGCTGCGTCCACCCGGCTCCAGCAAGCGAGGTCTCGCTTGCTGGAGCTGGGTGGACGCTGCTGTGAGCGGTGGCTGTGACATCCTCCGGCGCTGCTCTCTGTCTGCCCGCTGCTCTCCCGGTCTCAGGTCACTCATCTCACTTCGACTTTTTTTAAAGTGGAATTGAGATGGTCGAAAAGGGGGCCAAAACCTGTCGGTTTTGGCCCGGTTTTCGACACAAGCATGTGGATCGGCAGCTATTCCGCCGATCCACGTGCTTTTTGACAAGTCGAATTCCTCGACTTGTCGAATAATTTGGGGTTATATTGAAAAGGTCGGAACCCCTTCCGACCTAAAAAACTCGAAAACTGCCGTCTTTTCGAAAGACGGCGGCTTTCGACTTCAATTGAATATTGCACTCACTCCCCCTACTGCACTCACTCCCCCTAGCAGCAGGTCATATCCCACACTTTGAAAAAGTGCACACAATACTTTGCAGGCCTCTACCATTTCATTTCCCCTGCATTCCATGTGGGGCCTTCATGCCTCAGCTCAGAACTGTCCGCGGTCATTATACTTAATTTCTTTTTGGGGCTAGTAACCATGTGATTACAGTCACACATGGGAAGTCCGCGAGCAGATCATTTGTCCCTGGTGGCAGCGGACGTGTTGGAGCACTTGCGTATCTATAATAGGTGCACACGAGCCCCTGAGTCCAGAAGGGGCTCCCCCGTAGCACCCATTTTTTAAAATAACCCTCCGGAGTTCCGTGCCGACATAAGCAGTGCTCTGAAATCACTGTGAAAATGGCGCAGTGTTGTTCTGCGCATGCGCAATAGAGAAAATAGGATTTTAATACCTACCGGTAAATCCTTTTCTCTTAGTCTGTAGATGATGCTGGGGTCACTTTTTAAGAACCATGGGGTATAGACGGGATCCGCAGGAGACATGGGCACTTTAAGACTTTCAAAGGGTGTGACCTGGCTCCTCCCTCTATACCCCTCCTCCAGACTCCAGTTTAAGGAAACTGTGCTTAGGGAGACGGACATTGTGAGGAAAAGGATTTATTGTTAAACCACGGTGAGCATCTTACCAACTCACACCTCAAGTATGCCGCAGAACGTGGCATTCAATAGAACACAAGCCAACGGCATGAAGAATTTTCAGCAATATGCTGACAAAACCGTAACACAACCTGTGTGAAACCACAACCATTAACTGCAGATACAGTACGCACTGGGACGGGCACCCAGCATCCTCTACGGACTAAGAGAAAAGGATTTACCGGTAGGTATTAAAATCCTGTTTTCTCATACGTCCTGCTGGGGTCACTTCAAGAACCATGGGGTTTATACCAAAGCTCTAGAACGGGCGGGAGAGTGCGGATGACTCTGCAGCACCGATTGACCAAACTTAAGGTCTTAATCGGTCAAGGTGTCAGACTTGTAGAACTTTGCAAATGTGTTTGACCCCGACCAAGTAGCTGCTCGGCAAAGTTGCAATGCCGAGACCCCCCGGACAGCCGCCCAGGATGAGCCCACCTTTCTTGTAGAATGGGACGTCACCGATACCGGTAACGGCAATCCAGCCGTGGAATGAGCGTGCTGAATTGTGTTCCAGATCCAGCATTCAATGATCTGCTTGGAAGCAGGACACCCAACCTTGTTGGAAGCATACAGGACAAACAGAGCCTCTGTTTTCCTAATCTGAGCCATTCTAGAGACATAAATCGTCAAAGCTCTGACCACATCCAGAGATTTTGACTGAGCGAAGGCGTCAGTAGCCACAGGCACCACAATAGGTTGGTTTATGTGGAAAGAGGAAACCACCTTCGGTAGAAATTGCTGACGTGTCCTCAATTCAGCTCTATCTTCCTGGAAGAACAAATAAGGGCTCTTGTGAGACAAGGCCGCTAACTCAGACCCCCGCCTTGCAGATGCCAAGGCCAATAGGATGACCACTTTCCAAGTGAGGAATTTCAACTCCACCTTCTGGAAAGGTTGAAACTAGTGATGGGCGGGTTCGGTTCCTCGGAATCCGAACCCCCCGAACTTCACCCATTTTACACGGGTCCGAGGCAGCCTCGGATCCTCCCGCCTTGCTCGGTTAACCCGAGCGCGCCCGAACGTCATCATCCCGCTGTCGGATTCTCGCGAGATTCGGATTCTATATAAGGAGCCGCGCGTCGCCGCCATTTTTTACTTGTGCATTGGAAATGATAGTGAGAGGATGTGGCTGGCGTCCTCTCAGTTTTGTTCAGGGGGCTGCAAATATCTGTGCTCACACTGCTTTATTGTGGGGACTGAGGACCAGCAGTATTATATAGGAGGAGTACAGTGCAGAGTTTTGCTGACCAGTGACCACCAGTATTATACGTTCTCTGCCTGAAAAATGCTCCATATCTGTGCTCAGTGTGCTGCATATATCTGTGCTCACACTGCTTTATTGTGGGGACTGGGGACCACCAGTATTATATAGGAGGAGTACAGTGCAGAGTTTTTGCTGACCAGTGACCAGTGACCACCAGTATTATACGTTCTCTTTCTGAAAAACGCTCCATATCTGTGCTGCATTGTAGTATATAGTAGGAGTACAGTGCATAATTTTGCTGACCACCAGTATATAATATATAGCAGTACGGTACAGAAGGCCACTGCTCTACCTACCTCTGTGTCGTCAATTATACTATCCATCCATACCTGTGGTGCATTTCAGTTTTGCACAGTTTGCTGACCACCAGTATATAATATATAGCAGTACGGTACAGAAGGCCACTGCTCTACCTACCTCTGTGTCGTCAAGTATACTATCCATCCATACCTGTGGTGCATTTCAGTTTTGCACAGTTTGCTGACCACCAGTATATAATATATAGCAGTACGGTACAGTAGGCCACTGCTCTACCTACCTCTATGTCGTCAATTATACTATCCATCCATACCTGTGGTGCATTTCAGTTTTGCACAGTTTGCTGACCACCAGTATATAATATATAGCAGTACGGCACAGAAGGCCACTGCTCTACCTACCTCTGTGTCGTCGTCGTATATATACATCCATACCTGTGGTGCATTTCAGTTTTGCACAGTTTGCTGACCACCAGTATATAATATATAGCAGTACGGTACAGAAGGCCACTGCTCTACCTACCTCTGTGTCGTCAAGTATACTATCCATCCATACCTGTGGTGCATTTAAGTTGTGCGCAGTATATATATAGTAGTAGGCCATTGCTATTGATACTGGCATATAATTCCACACATTAAAAAATGGAGAACAAAAATGTGGAGGGTAAAATAAGGAAAGATCAAGATCCACTTCCACCTCGTGCTGAAGCTGCTGCCACTAGTCATGGCCGAGACGATGAAATGCCATCAACGTCGTCTGCCAAGGCCGATGACCAATGTCATAGTAGAGAGCATTTAAAATCCCAAAAACAAAAGTTCAGTAAAATTACCCAAAAATCAAAATTAAAAGCGTCTGATGAGAAGCGTAAACTTGCCAATATGCCATTTACGACACGGAGTGGCAAGGACTGGCTGAGGCCCTGGCCTATGTTCATGGCTAGTGGTTCAGCTTCACATGAGGATGGAAGCACTCATCCTCCCGCTAGAAAAATTAAAAGACTTAACCTGGCAAAAGCACAGCAAAGAACTGTGCGTTCTTCTAAATCACAAATCCCCAAGGAGAGTCCAATTGTGTCGGTTGCGATGCCTGACCTTCCCAACACTGGACGGGAAGAGGTGGCGCCTTTCACCATTTGCACGCCTCCTGCAAGTGCTGGAAGGAGCACCCGCAGTCCAGTTCCTGATAGTCAAATTGAAGATGTCACTGTTGAAGTACACCAGGATGAGGATATGGGTGTTGCTGGCGCTGAGGAGGAAATTGACAAGGAGGATTCTGATGGTGAGGTGGTTTGTTTAAGACAGGCACCTGGGGAGACACCTGTTGTCCGTGGGACGAATATGGCCATTGACATGCCTGGTCAAATTACAAAAAAAATCACCTCTTCGGTGTGGAATTATTTCAACAGAAATGCGGACAACTGGTGTCAAGCCGTGAGTTGCCTTTGTCAAGCTGTAATAAGTAGGGGCAAGGATGTTAACCACCTAGGAACATCCTCCCTTATACGTCACCTGGACCACATTCATCAGAAGTCAGTGACAAGTTCAAAAACTTTGGGTGACAGCGGAAGCAGTCCACTGACAACTAAATCCCTTCCTCTTGTAACCAAGCTCCTGCAAACCACACCACCAACTCTCTCAGTGTCAATTTCCTCCTTACACAGGAAAGCCAATAGTCCAGCAGGCCATGTCACTATCAAGTCTGATGAGTTCTCTCCTGCCTGGGATTCCTCCGATGCATCCTTGAGTGTAACGCCTACTGCTGCTGGCGCTGCTGTTGTTGCTGCTGGGAGTCGATCGTCATCCCAGAGGGGAAGTCGGAAGACCACTTGTACTACTTCCAGTAAGCAATTGACTGTCCAACAGTCCTTTGCGAGGAAGATGAAATATCACAGCAGTCATCCTGCTGCAAAGCGGATAACTAAGGCCTTGGCAGCCTGGGTGGTGAAAAACTTGTTTCCGGTACCCACCGTTAATTCACAGGGAACTAGAGAATTGATTGAGGTACTGTGTCCCCGGTACCAAATACCATCTAGGTTCCATTTCTCTAGGCAGGCGATACGAAAATGTAAACAGACGTCAGAAAAAGAGTCACCAGTGTCCTAAAAAATGCAGTTGTACCCAATGTCCACTTAACCACGGACATGTGGACAAGTGAAGCACGGCAGACTCAGGACTATATGACTGTGACAGCCCACTGGGTAGATGTATTGCCTCCCGCAGCAAGAACAGCAGCAGCGGCGGCACCAGTAGCAGCATCTCGCAAACGCCAACTCGTTCCTAGGCAGGCTACGCTTTGTATCACCGCTTTCCATAAGAGGCACACAGCTGACAAACTCTTACGGAAACTGAGGAACATAATCGCAGAATGGCTTACCCCAATTGGACTTTCCTGGGGATTTGTGACATCGGACAACGCCACCAATATTGTGCGTGCATTACATCTGGGCAAATTCCAGCACGTCCCATGTTTTGCACATACATTGAATTTGGTGGTGCAGAATTATTTAAAAAACGACAGGGGCGTGCAAGAGATGCTGTCGGTGGCCCGAAGAAATGCGGGCCACTTTCGGCATTCAGCCACCGCGTGCCGAAGACTGGAGCACCAGCAAACACTCCTGAACCTGCCCTGCCATCATCTGAAGCAAGAGGTGGTAACGAGGTGGAATTCAACTCTCTATATGCTTCAGAGGATGGAGGAGCAGCAAAAGGCCATTCAAGCCTATACAGCTACCTACGATATAGGCAAAGGAGGGGGAATGCACCTGAATCAAGCGCAGTGGAGAATGATTTCAACGTTGTGCAAGGTTCTGCAACCCTTTGAACTTGCCACACGTGAAGTCAGTTCAGACAGTGCCAGCCTGAGTCAGGTCATTTCCCTCATCAAGCTTTTGCAGAAGAAGCTGGAGAGATTGAAGGAGGAGCTAAAACAGAGCGATTCCGCTAGGCATGTGGGACTTGTGGATGGAGCCCTTAATTTGCTTAACCAGGATTCACGGGTGGTCAATCTGTTGAAATCAGAGCACTACATTTTGGCCACCGTGCTCGATCCTAGATTTAAAACCTACGTTGTATCTCTCTTTCCGGCAGAGGTTCAAAGACCTGCTGGTGAGAAAATTGTCAAGTCAAGCGGAACGTGACCCGTCAACAGCTCCTCCTTCACATTCTCCCGCAACTGGGGCTGCGAGGAAAAGGCTAAGAATTCCGAGCCCACCCGCTGGCGGTGATGCAGGGCAGTCTGGGGCGAGTGCTGACATCTGGTCCGGACTGAAGGACCTGCCAACGATTACTGACATGTCGTCTACTATCACTGCATATGATTCTGTCACCATTGAAAGAATGGTGGAGGATTATATGAGTGACCGCATCCAAGTAGGCACGTCAGACAGTCCGTACGTATACTGGCAGGAAAAAGAGGCAATTTGGAGGCCCTTGCACAAACTGGCTTTATTCTACCTAAGTTGCCCTCCCTCCAGTGTGTACTCCGAAAGAGTGTTTAGTGCAGCCGCTCACCTTGTCAGCAATCGGCATACGAGGTTACTTCCAGAAAATGTGGAGAAGATGATGTTCATCAAAATTAATTATAATCAATTCCTCTGTGGAGACATTCACCAGAAATTGCCTCCAGAAAGGACACAGGGTCCTGAGACGGTGGATTCCAGTGGGGACGAATTAATAATCTGTGAGGAGGGGGATGTACACAGTGAAAGGGGTGAGGAATCAGACGATGAGGAGGAGGTGGACATCTTGCCTCTGTAGAGCCAGTTTGTGCAAGGAGAGATTGATTGCTTCTTTTTTGGTGGGGGCCCAAACCATCCAGTCATTTCAGTCACAGTTGTGTGGCAGACCCTGTCGCTGAAATGATGGGTTTGTTAAAGTGTGCATGTCCTGTTTATACAACATAAGGTTGGGTGGGAGGGCCCAAGGACAATTCCATCTTGCACCTCTTTTTTCTTTCATTTTTCTTAGCATCATGTTCTGTTTGGGGACTATTTTTTTAAAGTGCCATCCTGCCTGACACTGCAGTGCCACTCCTAGATGGGCCAGGTGTTTGTGTCGGCCACTTGTGTCGCTTAGCTTAGCCATCCAGCGACCTTGGTGCACCTCTTTTTTTCTTTGCATCATGTGCTGTTTGGGGAGTATTTTTTTGAAGTGCCATCCTGTCTGACACTGCAGTGCCAATCCTAGATGGGCCAGGTGTTTGTGTCGGCCACTTGGGTCGCTTAGCTTAGTCATCCAGCGACCTCGGTGCAAATTTTAGGATTAAAAATAATATTGTGAGGTGTGAGGTGTTCAGAATAGACTGAAAATGAGTGGAAATTATGGTTATTGAGGTTAATAATACTATGGGATTAAAATGACCCCCAAATTCTATGATTTAAGCTGTTTTTGAGGGGTTTTTGTAAAAAACACCGAATCCAAAACACTCCCGAATCCGACAAAAAAATTTCAGGGAGGTTTTGCCAAAACGCGTCCGAATCCAAAACACGGCCACGGAACCGAATCCAAAACCAAAACACAAAACCCGAAAAATGTCCGGTGCACATCACTATCTTTAATATATATATATATATAGCCAGTTCTATGCTCCGGCACTAGGAAATGCCCCAGCAATGGGGCTGACTTGCTCCGGTGCCCTCTTCCAGGTATAACTACCAGATGGATACCAGCTAGGACAAATGAGGCGGCACTCAGAGTCTTCACACAAATGAAAAATTGTAATAGCACTATTACAATTTTTCATTTGTGTGAAGACTCTGAGTGCCGCCTCATTTGTCCTAGCTGGTATATATATATATATATATATATATATATACTAGGTGCTTCATCGCGCCCTACGGGCACTCTTCACACCGTCGCAAGGGGCTACGCCCCCTTAACCCTTGCATGCCTTTCTGGGGTTTAATATTTGTATTATATGGAGTATTACCTGCATTCCTTTGTTAGTGGTTAAATATTGCACAATGAAAGGGCGTGCGATGGTGAAGGAGGCGCAGCCCCTTGCGACGGCGTGAACAGCACCTGCAGGGCACGATGTACAGAATGCAGCGGGTGCGGGGGGGACTGCGGATGGTGTCTGTAGATGCTGCGGGTGGAGGGGAGGCAGAAGTGGGGGTGGGGCCCGGATGGGGAAGGTTCGGGAGGTGCTGCGCGTGGGGGAGGGGCAGAGGAGTGGGGGATGCAGATGGGGGAGGGGTCCGGAGGCACCGCAGGTGGGGGAGGGGCAGGGGTGCCACGGGTGGGAGAGGGGCAGGTGTGGGGATGTTGTGGATGGGTGAAGGGTTCCGGAGGTGCTGTGGGATGGGAAGGGACGGGTGTGCCGGGGGTTGGGTAGGGGACCGCAGGCACCATGGGTAGGGTAGGGGCAGGTACGGGTGTTGCGGCGGATGGGAAAGGAGGTCCGGAGGTGCTGCAGGTGGTGGAGGGGCAGGTGCAGGGGTGCCATTGGTGGGGGAGGGGTGGGTGAGGGGGGGACCGCTGATGGAGGAGGGTGTCTGCAGATGCTGCGGGTGGAGGGGGGCAGGTGTGGGGGGAGACGTATAAGGGGGGTGAATGGTGGAAGGGGCCTGGAGGTGCTGTGGGTGGTGAAGGGGTGGAGGAGTGGGAGCCACGGGTGGTGTAGGGGGTCTGGAGGCACAGCATGTGGGGGAGGGGTGGAGTGCCGCATGTGGTGGAGGGGAAGGTGCGGAGGTGTGGTGCATTGGGGAGAGGTCTGGAGGCGCTGCGGGTACTGTACATGCCATAAAAGGTAGTTGGAGGGTATGCAGTAACAGGGCCAGGACAGGGGCGACAGGGTCAGTACAGGGTTGACGGGGCCAGGACAGGGGTGACGGTGCCAGGACAGGGGTGACGGGGCCAGGACAGGGGTGACGGGGCCAGGACAGAAATGATAGGGACAGGATAGGGGTGACAGGGCCAGGGTAGGGGCGGCAGGACCAGGACAGGGGTGACGGGGCCAGTATAGGGTTCACAGGGCAAGCACAGGGGTGACAGGGCCAGGATAGGGGTAACAGGGCCAGCATAAGGGTGACAGGGCCAGGATAAGGGTGAAAGGGCCAGAATAAGGGTGGCAGGGCAAGGCCAGGGACATGACAGAACACAGGGCATGGGAGAGATTGGTATTAGGGACAAAACAGTGGTGACAGACAGATGTGTCTTACCGGAGTCACTGCTGCTGGCTGCTGCTGTTCCATTCCAACCTGTTGGGATCTGCTGCTGCTGGAGACTTGGCATGGCTGACTCTCTCAGGCTGGAGTCCTGCTTTCTCTGCCAGTCCGCATCCCTCCCCCCCCTCCTCAGTCACACACCGCAGACCTCGCGCAGCTGCCGGGCACTGTGGTAAGGTGAGACTGGAAATGACTGGTTAGCCCCCAGGAGATGCTGCGGCTGGAGGGAGGAGGGGGTCATAGCATGCACGTGGCGCGGACCTCACGGCTTCCGGGCACTGTGGTAAGGGGAGACTGGGAGTGACTGGTTAGCTCCCAGGAGACGCTGCGGCTGGAGGGAGGAGTGGGTCAGAGCCTGCAAGCAGCTCGGATTTCTGCAGCGCTACCCGCCAGCTAAAGTGTGTGAATGAGCTGGGCGCACTCCACTGCGGGTGGCAGCGCTGCAGCTAGCGGTGGGGTTGCCGGGGCTGGAGATAACAGAGGCAGTATGGAACCTGCACAGCGGCAGGTGCCTCACTAAACTGCAGCTAAGAAGCGTGGAGTGTGTCAGAAAGTGACGCTCCTCCGCACCAGAGAGACCCTGCTGAGTATGCCGATGTGGGGGGTCAAGCACACAGTGAGCCGGTGCCCGTCTGTCTGTATGACATACCCCTCACACACCCCCATACCTCCCAAATGTCCCGATTTTCGCGGGACAGTCCCATTTTTTGGGGTCTGTCCCGCTGTCCCACCCGCGGGTCGCAGTGTCCTGCGGTGGGGGGGGGCAGTTGGAAAGCTCCTGTACTTGCTGTTCTGCTTAGCAGAGCAGCGGTGAATAGTGGAGACAGAGGGAGAGGGGGCATCAGGGGGTACGGATTAATGGGGGGGTTCCAGCAGCAGAGCCGGATTAAGGGGGGGGGGGATACGTACCGTTGGCCCCACAGTTTTAGGGGGCCCCCCCCGGCTGGAGTAGCTCTGTCCCAGCTCAGAAGCCCCCCCCCCCCCCCCCCGTCCTGCCAGCAACAGTGGCAGCATTGTGCTACAGTCAGCACACGCTGCTGCATATTGGCAGGTCTGTGGTGTTGCAGGGAGGCAGCAGTCTCCCTGCTTTCTTCTCCCTGTGCGGGTGTGTAGGGGGGAGCGACCACCTCCTCTGGATTTAGCCCTAGCTGAGGGGCCAAAATCCCATAAAAAAAATAAAAACAAAAATCGGAATTTGCATAAGGGGGCGTGGCCGCGCGGGCCGCGATTAGGCCACGCCCCCAACCCCCAGCAGGCACAGCAATGAGATAGGGCTCCCCTGTCTCAAGTGCCCTGGGCCCCCCGGACTCATAATCAGCCCCTGGGGGCATGCCAGCAGCTCACAGAGCACTGGGCATGCCCCCTCACTGACGAAAACGGGGACCCTCCCGTGAAGCCACGCCCCCTTTTCGCCGAGTGTTTCCCTCCTTCTGCCTGGAGAAAGCTCCTGCAGAAAGCTGGGAGGTCTGCACCCCTGCCTGTGCCATGCCCAATGCCCATGCTATCTGCTTCTGCTCCTAGTCTCCTGTAGATTTGGCCAGATCTCTGTGACTCATTTGAATAACTCCGCCCACTGTTGTGACTCCGCCCAGCGTTAGCAAATGAATCACAAGGTCACAGAATAGGGCTATTATATAGGAGATATATATATATATATATATATATATATGTATATATATACATATATATACATAGCCCTTTCTGATATGCATCACATTAACATGCAATTTTTTACCCAGTCATATATTGGTGGTGCCGACAGGGCCACCCACCCGCGTCTGTGTCCCTAATATAGTTTTCACTTGGGAACAACATTCATCCACCTACATGTTGACACACATGTACCAATCAGGAGTCGGCGGTGCCGACAGGGTCACTCCCACAGCCGTTTGTGGGAAGCACTCCGCCTCAGACATGCCGACACACTTGAACCAAACATGTCAGAGAGACACAGAGTTTGCCAGCTCATAACCCAGCGCTTAATCAACAGTTCTGAACACTATAGAATGTCCCCAGACCTGCAGCGCTTTTATATTAAACATATATTGCACCAATTTTACTGTGCCCCACCCCCGTTTTGCACCCTGATACTTTCAGCAGTGTGAGGAAGGACCAGCGTCTCTGCAAGAGAAAATGGCGCTGGCTGTGTGAGCTGTGAGCGCTAAGCCCCGACCCCATAATGGCGCGCTTCAGTCCCGCTACTTTTGTTAAAATCTTTATACTGGCGGGGGTTAGGACAGTGCCCTGGCACCTATGTCCCCTGTTGCCAGTCTTATATTGAGGTATCTATGCCGCCCAGGGCGCCCCCCCCCCCCCCCCACGCGCCCTGCACCATGTAGTGCCTCTGTGTGTGGGAGCATGGCGCGCAGCGCGATCGCTGTGTGGTACCTCAGAAGCCGTCACTGAAGTCTTCTTTGCTTCTTCTACTCACCTGTCTTCTGACTTCTGGCTCTGCAAGGGGGGGTGACGGCTGCTCTGGGAATGAGCCCCTAGGCATATTTAGTGATCAAACCCTCAGGAGCTAATGTTGTCCTGTAGCCAAAGAAGCAGAGCCTTGAAACTCACAGAAGTAGGTCTAACTTCTCTCTCCGAAGTCCCACGAAGCAGGGAGACTGTTGCCAGCAGTACTCCCTGAAAATAATAAACCTAACATAAAGTCTTTTCAGAGAAACTCAGTAGAGCTCCTCAGTGTGCATCCAGTCTGCCTGGGCACAGATTCTAAACTGGAGTCTGGAGGAGGGGCATGGAGGGAGGAGCCAGGTCACACCCTTTGAAAGTTTTAAAGTGCCCATGTGTCCTGCGGATACCGTCTATACCCCATGGTTCTTGAAGTGACCCCAGCATCCTCTAGGACGTATGAGAAATCACTGTGAAAATGGTAGTGTTGTTCTGCGCATGCGCAGTAGAGAAATCACTGGGAAAACGGCCCTTTTACTGGTGATCTGCACATGCACGGTAGAGTCTGAGCCATCTAGGGCTCAGACTCTCCACGCTGCCACCAGAGAGGAGGGGGCCCAAACGGAAAAAGCGCCCCTGTGTTGAAGAATATACATTATGACGAGCCAGTGCTTGATTGAGCCTAAGCAAGTGTAAACTCCTAGACAGTGTGAGGTTGGGGACCTGCACACAGGGAGTGTTAGGGTTAGTGGTAAGGAATTGTTAGCCAGTTAGGTTTTCGGGGGCGAGTTTAGGGTGGGGTGTTAGGTATTGTGTTGCTAATCTAGCTAGGGTCTGCCTCTTTTCCTGCATTCCCCGCCTTCCCACCCCAAATTATTATAATTTTTTCTTAGCTTGTTGGAGTTTGTCAACCGCACTGGCTGTCTGGCCGGCCCATTACGGTGTATTGGTGGGAGAGTTGGAGCCTCAACATGTTTTATTGGTAACGGCCTATTGGCCAGGTTAAGCCAGGGCTGGCTCCAGGCCTACTAGCACCCTGAGCAAGAAAATTTTGAAGCACCTCCCCCCCCATGCGCGCGCCTTCGGCGCGTGCGCTCCAGGAAAAGTGGGCGTGGCCCCGCAATTTCACATTATCAAACTATAAATAAATATATTTTCACATCCCCTCTACACACACAGGCCCTCATTCCGAGTTGTTCGCTCTGTAATTTTCTTCGCATCGCAGCGATTTTCCGCTATTTGCGCATGCACAATGTTCGCACTGCGACTGCGCCAAGTAAATTTGCTAAGAAGTTTGGTATTTTACTCACGGCATTACGAGGTTTTTTCTTCGTTCTAGTGATCGTAATGTGATTGACAGGAAGTGGGTGTTTCTGGGCGGAAACTGGCCGTTTTATGGGAGTGTGTGAAAAAACGCTGCCGTTTCTGGGAAAAACGCGGGAGTGGCTGGAGAAAATAAGATTTTACTCACCGGTAAATCTATTTCTCGTAGTCCGTAGTGGATGCTGGGAACTCCGAAAGGACCATGGGGAATAGCGGCTCCGCAGGAGACTGGGCACAACTAAAGAAAGCTTTTAGGTCACCTGGTGTGCACTGGCTCCTCCCACCATGACCCTCCTCCAAGCCTCAGTTAGGACACTGTGCCCGGACGAGCTGACATAATAAGGAAAGATTTAGAATCCCGGGTAAGACTCTTACCAGCACACCAATCACACCGTATAACTCGTGATACCATACCCAGTTTTACAGTATGAAAACAACTGAGCCTCTCCACAGATGGCTCAACAATAACCCTTTAGTTAACAATAACTATGTACAAGTATTGCAGACAATCCGCACTTGGGACGGGCGCCCAGCATCCACTACGGACTACGAGAAATAGTTTACCGGTGAGTAAAATCTTATTTTCTCTGACGTCCTAGTGGATGCTGGGAACTCTGAAAGGACCATGGGGATTATACCAAAGCTCCCAAACGGGCGGGAGAGTGCGGATGACTCTGCAGCACCGAATGAGAGAACTCAAGGTCCTCCTCAGCTAGGGTATCAAATTTGTAGAATTTTGCAAACGTGTTTGCCCCTGACCAAGTAGCAGCTCGGCAAAGTTGTAAAGCCGAGACCCCTCGGGCAGCCGCCCAAGATGAGCCCACCTTCCTTATGGAATGGGCTTTTACTGATTTAGGATGCGGCAGTCCAGCCGCAGAATGCGCCAGCTGAATTGTGCTACAAATCCAGCGAGCAATAGTCTGCTTAGAAGCAGGAGCACCCAGCTTGTTGGGTGCATACAGGATAAATAGCGAGTCAGTTTTCCTGACTCTAGCCGTCCTGGAAACATACATTTTCAAGGCCCTGACTACGTCCAGCAACTTGGAATCCTCCAAGTCCCTAGTAGCCGCAGGCACCACAATAGGTTGGTTCAAGTGAAAAGCTGATACCACCCTAGGGAGAAACTGGGGACGAGTCCTCAATTCTGCCCTATCCATATGGAAAATCAGATAAGGGCTTTTACATTACAAAGCCGCCAATTCTGACACACGCCTGGCTGAAGCCAAGGCCAACAACATGACCACTTTCCACGTGAGATATTTTAGATCCACGGTTTTAAGTGGCTCAAACCAATGTGATTTTAAGAAACTCAACACCACGTTGAGATCCCAAGGTGCCACTGGAGGCACAAAAGGAGGCTGAATATGCAGCACTCCCTTAACAAACGTCTGAACTTCAGGTAGTGAAGCTAGTTCTTTCTGGAAGAAAATCGACAGAGCCGAGATCTGTACCTTAATGGAGCCTAATTTCAGGCCCATAGTCACTCCTGCTTGTAGGAAATGCAGAAATCGACCCAGTTGAAATTCCTCTGTTGGGGCCTTTTTGGCCTCACACCAAGCAACATACATCCGCCATATGCGGTGATAATGCTTTGCAGTTACATCTTTCCTGGCTTTTATCAGCGTAGGAATGACTTCCTCCGGAATGCCCTTTTCCTTCAGGATCCGGCGTTCAACCGCCCTGCCGTCAAACGCAGCCGCGGTAAGTCTTGGAACAGACAGGGCCCCTGCTGTAGCAGATCCTGTCTGAGCGGCAGAGGCCATGGGTCCTCTGAGATCATCTCTTGAAGTTCCGGGTACCACGCTCGTCTTGGCCAATCCGGAACCACGAGTATTGTTCTTACTCCTCGTTTTCTTATTATTCTCAGTACCCTTGGTATGAGAGGCAGAGGAGGGAACACATAAACTGACTGGTACACCCACGGTGTCACTAGAGCGTCCACAGCTATCGCCTGAGGGTCCCTTGACCTGGCGCAATATCTCTCTAGTTTTTTGTTTAGGCGGGACGCCATCATGTCCACCTGTGGCCTTTCCCAACGGTTTACCAAAAGTTGGAAGACTTCTGGATGAAGTCCCCACTCTCCCGGGTGTATGTCGTGTCCGCTGAGGAAGTCTGCTTCCCAGTTGTCCACTCCCGGAATGAACACTGCTGACAGTGCTAAGACGTGATTTTCCGCCCATCGGAGAATCCTTGTGGCTTCTGCCATCGCCATCCTGCTTCTTGTGCCGCCCTGTCGGTTTACATGGGCGACTGCCGTGATGTTGTCTGATTGGATCAGTACCGGCTGGTTTTGAAGCAGAGGCCTTGCCAGACTTAGGGCATTGTAAATGGCCCTCAGTTCCAGAAAATTTATGTGTAGGGACGACTCCCGACTTGACCAAAGTCCTTGGAAATTTCTTCCCTGTGTGACTGCCCCCCAGCCTCGAAGGCTGGCATCCGTGGTTACCAGGACCCAGTCCTGTATGCCGAATCTGCGGCCCTCTTGAAGATGAGCACTCTGCAGCCACCACAGTAGAGATACCCTGGTCCTTGGAGACAGGGTTATCAGCCGATGCATCTGAAGATGCGATCCTGACCACTTGTCCAAGAGGTCCCACTGAAAAGTTCTTGCATGGAACCTGCCGAATGGAATTTTGCTTCGTAAGAAGCTACCATTTTTCCCAGGACTCGTGTGCAGTGATGCACCGATACCTGTTTTGGTTTCAGGAGGTCTCTGACTAGAGATGACAGCTCCTTGGCTTTCTCCTGCGGGAGAAACACTTTTTTCTGTTCTGTGTCCAGAACCATCCCAAGTTACAGTAGGCGTGTGGTAGGAACCAGCTGTGACTTTGGAATGTATAGAATCCATCCGTGCTGTTGTAGCACTTCCCGAGATAGTGCTACTCCGACCAACAACTGCTCCTTGGACCTCGCCTTTATAAGGAGATCGTCCAAGTACGGGATAATTAAAACTTCCTTTCTCGAAGGAGTATAATCATTTCTGCCATTACCTTGGTAAAGACCCTCGGTGCCGTGGACAGTCCAAACGGCAGTGTTTGGAATTGGTAATGGCAATCCTGTACCACAAATCTGAGGTACTCCTGGTGAGGATGGTAAATGAGGACATGTAGGTAAGCCTCCTTGATGTCCAGGGATACCATGTAATCACCCTCCTCCAGGCTTGCAATAATCGCCCTGAGCGATTCCATCTTGAACTTGAATTTTTTTATGTATGTGTTCAAGGATTTCCAATATAAAATGGGTCCCACCGAACCGTCCGGTTTCAGTATGTGGAATAGTAACCCCGTCCTTGTTGAAGTAGGGGCACCTTGACTATCACCTGCTGGGAATACAGCTTGTGAATTGCCTCTAGCACAGTCTCCCTGCCTGAGGGAGTTGTCGGCAAGGCAGATTTGAGGAAACGGCGGGGGGGAGACGCCTCGAATTCCAGCTTGTACCCCTTGAAGGATCTAGGGATCCACCTGTGAGCGAGCCCACTGATCGCTGAAATTTTTGAGGCGGCCCCCCACCGTACCTGGCTACGCCTGTGGAGCCCCCCCGTCATGCGGTGGACTCAGAGGAAGCGGGGGAAGAATTTTGATTCTGGGAACTGGCTGACTGGTGTAGCTTTTTCCCTCTTCCCTCGTTTTACACGCTTGCATTTCTGAAGCCGAAAGGACTGTACCTGATAATACAGTGCTTTCTGAGGCTGTGAGGAAACCTGAGGTAAAAAAAAATTCTTCCCAGCTGTTGCTGTGGATACGAGGTCCCAGAGACCATCCCCAAACAATTCCTCACCCTTATAAGGCTCTATGTGCCTTTTAAAGTCAGCATCACCTGTCCAGTGTCGGGTCTCTAATAACCTCCTGACCGAATGGACATTGCATTAATTCTGGATGCCAGCCGGCAAAATATCCCTCTGTGCATCCCTCATATATAAGACGACGTCTTATGTTCGCAAAATAGTATCCCTGTTTGACAGGGTTACAGACCACGCTGCAGCAGCACTATCTGCAGGTCTCAGTCTAGTACCTGAGTGTGTAAATACAGACTTCAGGATAGCCTCCTGCTTTTTATCAGCAGGTACCTTCAAAGTGGCCGTATCCTAAGACGGCAGTGCCACCTTTTTTGACAAACGTGTGAGCGCCTTATCCACCCTAGGGGATATCTCCCAGCGTAACTTATCCTCTGGCGGGAAAGGGTACGCCATCAGTAACTTTTTAGAAATTACCAGTTTCTTATCGGGGGAACCCACGCTTTTTCACACTTCATTCACTCATTTGATGGGGGAACAAAACACTGACTGCTTTTTCTCCCCAAACATAAAACCCTTTTTTAGTGGTACTTGGGTTAATGTCAGAAATGTGTAACACATTTTTTATTGCCGGGATCATGTAACGGATGTTCCTAGTGGATTGTGTATATGTCTCAACCTCGTCGACACTGGAGTCAGACTCCGTGTCGACATCTGTGTCTGCCATCTGAGGGAGCGGGCGTTTTTGAGCCCCTGATGGCCTTTGAGACGCCTGGGCAGGCGCGGGCTGAGAAGCCGGCTGTCCCATAGCTGTTACGTCATCCAGCCTTTTATGTAAGGAGTTGACACTGTCGGTTTATACCTTCCACCTATCCATCCACTCTGGTGTCGGCCCCACAGGGGGCGACATTTTATTTATCGGCATCTGCTCTGCCATCATATAAGCCTCCTCATCAAACGTGTCGACACAGCCGTACCGACACACCACACACACACAGGGAATGCTCTGACTGAGGACAGGACCCCACACAGCCCTTTGGGGAGACAGAGAGAGAGTATGCCAGCACACACCAGAGCGCTATATAATTTAGGGATTAACACTATATTGAGTGAATTTTTCCCAATAGCTGCTTGTATATACAATATTGCGCCTAAATTTAGTGCCCCCCCTCTCTTTTTAACCCTTTGAGCCTGAAAACTACAGGGGAGAGCCTGGGGAGCTGTCTTCCAGTTGCACTGTGAAGAGAAAATGGCGCCAGTGTGCCGAGAGAGATAGCTCCGCCCCTTTTTCGCTGACTTTTCTCCCGCATTTTTATGGATTCTGGCAGGGGTATTTATCACATATATAGCCTCTGGGGCTATATATTGTGATATATATGCCAGCCAAGGTGTTTTTATTGCTGCTCAGGGCGCCCCCCCCCCCCCCCAGCGCCCTGCACCCTCAGTGACCGGAGTGTGAAGTGTGCATGAGGAGCAATGGCGCACAGCTGCAGTGCTGTGCGCTACGTTGGTGAAGACTGATGTCTTCTGCCGCCGATTTTCCGGACCTCTTCTTGCTTCTGGCTCTGTAAGGGGGACGGCGGCGCGGCTCCGGGACCGAACACCAAGGCCAGTTCCATGCGGTCGATCCCTCTGGAGCTAATGGTGTCCAGTAGCCTAAGAAGCCCAAGCTAGCTGCAAGCAGGTAGGTTCGCTTCTTCTCCCCTTAGTCCCTCGCTGCAGTGAGCCTGTTGCCAGCAGGTCTCACTGTAAAATAAAAAACCTAATTATATACTTTCTTTCTAGAAGCTCAGGAGAGCCCCTAGTGTGCATCCAACCTCGGCCGGGCACAAAATCTAACTGAGGCTTGGAGGAGGGTCATGGTGGGAGGAGCCAGTGCACACCAGGTGACCTAAAAGCTTTCTTTAGTTGTGCCCAGTCTCCTGCGGAGCCGCTATTCCCCATGGTCCTTTCGGAGTTCCCAGCATCCACTAGGACGTCAGAGAAACGGGGGAGTGTCTGGGCGAACGCTGGGTGTGTTTGTGACGTCAAACCAGGAACGAAACTGACTAAACTGATCGCAGTGGCAGAGTAATTGTCAGAGTCAGAAACTGCAAAGAAATTTCTATTCGCAATTTTGAGAATCTTTCGTTCGCAATTTTGATAAGCTAAGATTCACTCCCAGTAAGCGGCGGCTTAGCGTGTGCAATGCTGCTAAAAGCAGCTTGCGAGCGAACAACTCGGAATGAGGGCCACAATTAGCAGCCTTACACATAGCAGCCACAGTAGTGTTCCTTACACACAATGGGGGTCATTCCGAGTTGTTCGCTCGCTAGCGGATTTTAGCAGCATTGCACACGCTAGGCCGCCGCCCTCTGGGAGTGAATCTTAGCGTAGCAGAATTTCGAACGAAAGATTAGCAGAATTGCGAATAGAAATTTCTTAGCAGTTTCTGAGTAGCTCGAGACTTACTCCTACACTGCGATCAGCTCAGCCCGTTTCGTTCCTGGTTTGACGTCACAAACACGCCCTGCGTTCGGCCAGCCACTCCCCCGTTTCTCCAGCCACTCCTGCGTTTTATCCTGGCAAGCCTGCGTTTTTCCGCACACTCCCAGAAAACGGTCAGTTTCCGCCCAAAAACACCCACTTCCTGTCAATCAAACTCCGATCACTTCAACGATGAAAATTCTTCGTTCGGACGTGAGTAAATCTACTAAGTTTTGTGCTAAAATACTTAGCGCATGCGCACTGCGAACCATGCACATGCGCATTTTTGCCTTAATCGCTCCGTTGCGAAAATCTGCAACGAGTGAATAACTCGGAATGACCCCCAATGTCTCCAGTATAGTGTCAGACACATTGGGCGGGATGTACTAAGCGGAAAATGCGGTAAACCCCCTGTTTACCGCATTTTCCTGATGTACTAAGCCCCGTCCGGCAGGTCAGCGCCGCGGCGGGGTCCGCCAACTTTAGCTGTGAGGGATCCCTCCCAGCATGCCCTGCGGCCGCCCCCGTCACCCCGCGCATGCGCAGACTGACTCCTGGGGCCGAATCCCGGAAGTCAGGCTGCTGCTGTGCATCGCGGAGGACAGCTCTTATCGGAAGAGCTGTCCTCCGCAATGCTGATCGCATATGTTAGTACATATGCGATCAGCATTGTGGCGCAGGGCGGCGATGTACATTAGTACATCCCGCCCATAATGACCCCAGTAGTGCAGTGCCAGATAGACATGATATGCCCCCCAGCAGTGCCAGATAGACATGATATGCCCCCCAGCAGTGCCAGATACACATGATATGCCCCCCAGTAGTGCCAGATACACATGATATGCCCCCCAGCAGTGCCACATAGACATGATTTGCCCCCAGCAGTGCCACATAGACATGACATGCCCCCCAGCAGTGCCACATAGACATGACATGCCCCCCAGCAGTGCCACATAGACATGACATGCCCCCAGCAGTGCCACATAGACATGACATGCCCCCCAGCAGTGCCACATAGACATGATATGCCCCCCAGCAGTGCCACATAGACATGATATGCCCCCCAGCAGTGCCAGATAGCCATCATATGCCCCCCAGCAGTGCCAGATAGCCATCATATGCTCCCCAGCAGTGCCACATAGACATGATTTGCCCCCAGCAGTGCCAGATACACATGCTATGCCCCCAGCAGTGCCAGATACACATGATATTCCCCCCAGCAGTGCCAGATACACATGTCCCCACAGAGCCAGATACATATATGCCCCAGGTGCCAGATACACATGTCCCCACAGTGCCAGATATGCCCCCAGTGCCAGATACACATGTCCCCACAGTGCCAGATATGTCCCCAGTGCCAGATACACGTTCTCACACAGTGCCAGATATGTCCCTAGTGCCAGATATGTCCCCAGTGCCAGATACACGTCCTCACACAGTGCCAGATATGTCCCCAGTGCCAGATATGTCCCCAGTGCCAGATACACATGTCCCTAGACAGTGCCAGATATCCCCCAGTGCCAGATATCCCCCAGTGCCAGATACACATGTCCCTAGACAGTGCCAGATATGTCCCCAGTGCCAGATACACATGTCCCTAGACAGTGCCAGATATCCCCCAGTGCCAGATATGCCCCCAGTGCCAGTTATGTCCCCAGTGCCAGATACACATGTCCCTACACAGTGCCAGATATGCCCCCAGTGCCAGATACACATGTCCCTACACAGTGCCAGATATGCCCCCAGTGCCAGTTATGCCCCCAGTGCCAGATACACGTCCCTACACAGTCAGATATGTCCCCAGTGCCAGCTATGTCCCCAGTGCCAGATACACATGTCCCTACACAGTGCCAGATATGTCCCCAGTGCCAGATACACATGTCCCTACACAGTGCCAGATATGCCCCCAGTGCCAGTTATGCCCCCAGTGCCAGATACACGTCCCTACACAGTCAGATATGTCCCCAGTGCCAGCTATGTCCCCAGTGCCAGATACACATGTCCCTACACAGTGCCAGATATGTCCCCAGTGTCAGATACACATGTCCCTACACAGTGCCAGATATGCCCCCAGTGCCAATTATGTCCCCACAGTGCCAGCTACACATGTCCCTACACAGTGCCAGATATGTCCCCAGTACCAGATACACGTCCCTACACAGTCAGATATGTCCCCAGTGCCAGATATGTCCCCAGTGCCAGATACACATGTCCCTACACAGTGCCAGATATGCCCCAGTGCCAGATATGCCCCCAGTGCCAGTTATGTCCCCAGTGCCAGATACACATGTCCCTACACAGTGCCAGATACACATGACCCTACACAGTCAGATATGTCCCCAGTGCCAGATACACATGTCCCTACACAGTGCCAGATATGCCCCAGTGCCAGATATGCCCCCAGTGCCAGATATGTCCCCAGTGCCAGATACACATGTCCCTACACAGTGCCAGATATGTCCCCAGTACCAGATACACGTCCCTACACAGTCAGCTATGTCCCCAGTGCCAGATATGTCCCCAGTGCCAGATACACATGTCCCTACACAGTGCCAGATATGCCCCAGTGCCAGATATGCCCCCAGTGCCAGATATGTCCCCAGTGCCAGATACACATGTCCCTACACAGTGCCAGATATGTCCCCAGTACCAGATACACGTCCCTATACAGTCAGATATGTCCCCAGTGCCAGATATGTCCCCAGTGCCAGATACACATGTCCCTACACAGTGCCAGATACACATGACCCTACACAGTGTCAGATATGCCCCAGTGCCAGATATGCCCCCAGTGCCAGATATGTCCCCAGTGCCAGATATGTGTCCCCCCCCTGGCTGCTCACCACGCATCTCGTGTGTTGAGGAGCGGGGAGGCTGCTGCTGGCTTCTGCTCTTAAATTGAGGGTGGGGAGGAGAGCGCAGCGTGCGCGTCTCCTGCCCCTGTCTCCGGTGGCCGTGGTGGTGTTTGACTCCAACTAGGCGCCGGTCTGTGAGCCAATCAAAGCTCGCGGTCCGGCAGTCAATCAGGAGCCTCAGCTGCCGGACCGAGAGCTCTGATTGGCTCACGGGCCAGTTAGCGGGGAGGGGGTTTGGGCTGTGGGATTTGATGCAGGGCACACGGCACAGCAAGTCTCTGCTAGTAGGCGACACTGCTGCTCTCTAGGGACGGCTCCAGGCTCCAATATGGTGGTCAGAGCTAGCGGAGCCCATAAAGTGTGGCGCCCTGTTCGGTCGATCTATTGGAACGTGCCTGGAGCCGGCCCTGGGTTAAGCAAATGTCGTGGACATTGTATAAGCGTAAGTCGTAATGTCACTGAGCAGCTGGCCGTTCTTTCTTTTTGCCACCATACTTAATTTTAAAGCTTCTTTATAATAGAATAAAAGTTTGACCAATTTTAATGGCCTTTCTATTGTCAGTGTCGTTATTTAGATAAGTTTAGATTTTATTGTTAAGGGGGGTTATGGCTTAATGTGGGGGACACTCTATCTCACATCTGACGATAGGGGGTTTATGTAACCCCGTCTGCATACTTGGCAGGAGGATCTGCAAAGGACAGTCATTGGACTTCTGAGACAGCACAGTCTGATGTAGAGCAGAAACTACATCCTCAGAGGGCTCACCATAGGGGGAAAGTAGTTAATGAGGAGTCCTCCACCTGGGTTCCTGGAAGTGCAGGAGAGGAGGAGATGGGAAGAGCAGAAAGTGCATGAGAGGAAGAGATGGAAAGAGCAGAAAGTGCAGGAGAGGAAGAGATGGAAAGAGCAGAAAGTGCAGGAGAGGAGGAGATGGGAAGAGCAGAAAGTGCAGGAGAGGAGGAGATGGAAAGTGCAGGAGAGGAGGAGATGGGAAGAGCAGAAAGTGGAGGAGAGGAGGAGATGGGAAGAGCAGAAAGTGCATGAGAGGAAGAGATGGAAAGAGCAGAAAGTGCAGGAGAGGAGGAGATGGGAAGAGCAGAAAGTGCAGGAGAGGAGGAGATGGAAAGAGCAGAAAGTGCAGGAGAGGAGGAGATGGGAAGAGCAGAAAGTGCAGGAGAGGAGGAGATGGAAAGAGCAGAAAGTGCAGGAGAGGAGGAGATGGGAAGAGCAGAAAGTGGAGGAGAGGAGGAGATGGAAAGAGCAGAAAGTGCAGGAGAGGAGGAGATGGGAAGAGCAGAAAGTGGAGGAGAGGAGGAGATGGAAAGAGCACAAAGTGCAGGAGAGGAGGAGATGGAAAGAGCACAAAGTGCAGGAGAGGAGGAGATGGGAAGAGCAGAAAGTGCAGGAGAGGAGGAGAAGGAAAGAGCAGAAAGTGCAGGAGAGGAGGAGAAGGAAAGAGCAGAAAGTGCAGGAGAGGAGGAGTTGGGAAAAGTAGAGAAGACAGTGAGCGGATATCTAGAGGGTAGTGGAGTGTGGCAGTCCAGCAGACCAGAGTGACTGGGCACCAGTATAGAGAGGTGGCCTGCAGATGCCTTAGTACTAAGGAGTCAATCTCTGGCAGTAAAGCATTACCTCCATTGATTTTAGTAATGAGCGGGTTCGGTTCCTCGGAATCCGAACCCCCCCCGAACTTCACCCATTTTACACGGTTCCGAGGCAGACTCGGATCTTCCCGCCTTGCTCGGTTAACCCGAGCATGCCCGAACGTCATCATCCCACTGTCGTATTCTCGCGAGATTCGTATTCTATATAAGGAGCCGCACGTCCCTGCCATTTTCACTCGTGCATTGGATATGATAGTGAGAGGACGTGGCTGGCGTTCTCTCAGTTTCTGTGTTCAGTGTGCTGCAAATATCTGTGCTCAGTGTGCTGCAAATATCTGTGCTCAGTGTGCTGCAAATATCTACGTTCTCTGCCTGAAAAACGCTCCATATCTGTGCTCAGTGTGCTGCAAATATCTGGGCTCAGTGTGCTTTATTGTGGGGACTGGGGACCACCAGTATTATATAGGAGGACAGTGGAGAGTTTTGCTGACCTGTGACCACCAGTATTATACGTTCTCTGCCTGAAAAAGCTCCATATCTGTGCTGCATTGTAGTATATAGTAGTAAGACAGTGCATAATTTTGCTGACCACCAGTATATAATATATAGCAGTACGGTACAGTAGGCCACTGCTCTACCTACCTCTCTGTCGTCAAGTATACTATCCATCCATACCTGTGGTGCATTTAAGTTTTTGTGAGCAGTATATATATAGTAGTAGGACAGTGCATAATTTTGCTGACCACCAGTTTATAATATATAGCAGTACGGTACAGTAGGCCACTGCTCTGCCTACCTCTGTGTCGTCAAGTATACTATCCATCCATACCTGTGGTGCATTTAAGTTTTTGTGCGCAGTATATATATAGTAGTAGGACAGTGCATAATTTTGCTGACCACCAGTATATAATATATAGCAGTACAGTACAGTAGGCCACTGCTCTACCTACCTCTGTGTCATCAAGTATACTATCCATCCATACCTGTGGTGCATTTAAGTTTTTGTGCGCAGTATATATATAGTAGTAGGACAGTGCATAATTTTGCAGACCACCAGTATATAATATATAGCAGTACGGTACAGTAGGCCACTGCTCTACCTACCTCTGTGTCGTCTAGTATACTATCCATCCATACCTGTGGTGCATTTAAGTTTTTGTGCACAGTATATATATAGTAGTAGGACAGTGCATAATTTTGCTGACCACCAGTATATAATATATAGCAGTACGGTACAGTAGGCCACTGCTCTACCTACCTCTGTGTCATCAAGTATACTATCCATCCATACCTGTGGTGCATTTTAGTTGTGCGCAGTATATATAGTAGGAGGACAGTGCATAATTTTGCTGACCACCAGTATATAATATATAGCAGTACGGTACAGTTAGCCACTGCTCTACCTACCTCTGTGTCGTCAAGTATACTATCCATCCATACCTGTGGTGCATTTAAGTTTTTGTGCGCAGTATATATATAGTAGTAGGACAGTGCATAATTTTGCTGACCACCAGTATATAATATATAGCAGTACGGTACAGTAGGCCACTGCTCTACCTACCTCTGTGTCGTCAAGTATACTATCCATCCATACCTGTGGTGCATTTAAGTTTTTGTGCGCAGTATATATATAGTAGTAGGACAGTGCATAATTTTGCTGACCACTAGTATATAATGTATAGCAGTACGGTACAGTAGGCCACTGCTCTACCTACCTCTGTGTCGTCAAGTATACTATCCCATCCATACCTGTGGTGCATTTAAGTTTTTGTGCGCAGTATATATAGTAGGAGGACAGTGCATAATTTTGCTGACCACCAGTATATAATATATAGCAGTACGGTACAGTAGGCCACTGCTCTACCTACCTCTGTGTCGTCAAGTATACTATCCATCCATACCTGTGGTGCATTTAAGTTTTTGTGCGCAATATATATATAGTAGTAGGACAGTGCATAATTTTGCTGACCACCAGTATATAATATATAGCAGTACGGTACAGTAGGCCACTGCTCTACCTACCTCTGTGTCGTCAAGTATACTATCCATCCATACCTGTGGTGCATTTAAGTTTTTGTGCGCAGTATATATATAGTAGTAGGACAGTGCATAATTTTGCTGACCACCAGTATATAATATATAGCAGTACGGTACAGTAGGCCACTGCTGTACCTACCTCTGTGTCGTCAAGTATACTATCCCATCCATACCTGTGGTGCATTTAAGTTTTGAGCAGTATATATAGTAGGAGGACAGTGCATAATTTTGCTGACCACCAGTATATAATATATAGCAGTACGGTACAGTAGGCCACTGCTCTACCAACCTCTGTGTCGTCAAATATACTATCCCATCCATACCTGTGGTGCATTTAAGTTTTGCGCAGTATATATAGTAGGAGGACAGTGCATAATTTTGCTGACCACCAGTATATAATATATAGCAGTACGGTACAGTAGGCCACTGCTCTACCTACCTCTCTGTCGTCAAGTATACTATCCATCCATACCTGTGGTGCATTTAAGTTTTTGTGAGCAGTATATATATAGTAGTAGGACAGTGCATAATTTTGCTGACCACCAGTTTATAATATATAGCAGTACGGTACAGTAGGCCACTGCTCTGCCTACCTCTGTGTCGTCAAGTATACTATCCATCCATACCTGTGGTGCATTTAAGTTTTTGTGCGCAGTATATATATAGTAGTAGGACAGTGCATAATTTTGCTGACCACCAGTATATAATATATAGCAGTACAGTACAGTAGGCCACTGCTCTACCTACCTCTGTGTCATCAAGTATACTATCCATCCATACCTGTGGTGCATTTAAGTTTTTGTGCGCAGTATATATATAGTAGTAGGACAGTGCATAATTTTGCAGACCACCAGTATATAATATATAGCAGTACGGTACAGTAGGCCACTGCTCTACCTACCTCTGTGTCGTCTAGTATACTATCCATCCATACCTGTGGTGCATTTAAGTTTTTGTGCACAGTATATATATAGTAGTAGGACAGTGCATAATTTTGCTGACCACCAGTATATAATATATAGCAGTACGGTACAGTAGGCCACTGCTCTACCTACCTCTGTGTCATCAAGTATACTATCCATCCATACCTGTGGTGCATTTTAGTTGTGCGCAGTATATATAGTAGGAGGACAGTGCATAATTTTGCTGACCACCAGTATATAATATATAGCAGTACGGTACAGTTAGCCACTGCTCTACCTACCTCTGTGTCGTCAAGTATACTATCCATCCATACCTGTGGTGCATTTACGTTTTTGTGCGCAGTATATATATAGTAGTAGGACAGTGCATAATTTTGCTGACCACCAGTATATAATATATAGCAGTACGGTACAGTAGGCCACTGCTCTACCTACCTCTGTGTCGTCAAGTATACTATCCATCCATACCTGTGGTGCATTTAAGTTTTTGTGCGCAGTATATATATAGTAGTAGGACAGTGCATAATTTTGCTGACCACTAGTATATAATGTATAGCAGTACGGTACAGTAGGCCACTGCTCTACCTACCTCTGTGTCGTCAAGTATACTATCCCATCCATACCTGTGGTGCATTTAAGTTTTTGTGCGCAGTATATATAGTAGGAGGACAGTGCATAATTTTGCTGACCACCAGTATATAATATATAGCAGTACGGTACAGTAGGCCACTGCTCTACCTACCTCTGTGTCGTCAAGTATACTATCCATCCATACCTGTGGTGCATTTAAGTTTTTGTGCGCAATATATATATAGTAGTAGGACAGTGCATAATTTTGCTGACCACCAGTATATAATATATAGCAGTACGGTACAGTAGGCCACTGCTCTACCTACCTCTGTGTCGTCAAGTATACTATCCATCCATACCTGTGGTGCATTTAAGTTTTTGTGCGCAGTATATATATAGTAGTAGGACAGTGCATAATTTTGCTGACCACCAGTATATAATATATAGCAGTACGGTACAGTAGGCCACTGCTGTACCTACCTCTGTGTCGTCAAGTATACTATCCCATCCATACCTGTGGTGCATTTAAGTTTTGAGCAGTATATATAGTAGGAGGACAGTGCATAATTTTGCTGACCACCAGTATATAATATATAGCAGTACGGTACAGTAGGCCACTGCTCTACCAACCTCTGTGTCGTCAAATATACTATCCCATCCATACCTGTGGTGCATTTAAGTTTTGCGCAGTATATATAGTAGGAGGACAGTGCATAATTTTGCTGACCACCAGTATATAATATATAGCAGTACGGTACAGTAGGCCACTGCTCTACCTACCTCTGTGTCGTCAAGTATACTATCCATCCATACCTGTGGTGCATTTAAGTTGTGCGCAGTATATATAGTAGTAGGCCATTGCTATTGATATATTACTGGCATATAATTCCACACATTAAAAAATGGAGAACAAAAATGTGGATGCTAAAATAGGGAAAGATCAAGATCCACTTCCACCTCGTGCTGAAGCTGCTGGCACTAGTCATAGCCGAGATGATGAAATGCCATCAACGTCGTCTGCCAAGGCCGATGACCAATGTCATAGTAGAGAGCATGTAAAATCCCAAAAAATAATGTTCAGTAAAATGACCCAAAAATCTAAATCAAAATCGTCTGAGGAGAAGCGTAAACTTGCCAATGTGCCATTTACGACACGGAGTGGCAAGGAACGGCTGATGGTCTGGCCTATGTTCATGGCTCGTGGTTCAGCTTCACATGAGGATGGAAGCACTCATCCTCCTGCTAGAAAACTTAAAAGAGTTAAGATGGCAAAAGCACAGCAAAGAACTGTGCGTTCTTCTAAATCACAAATCCCCAAGGAGAGTCCAATTGTGTCGGTTGCGATGCCTGACCTTCCCAACACTGGACGGGAAGAGGTGGCGCCTTCCACCATTTGCACGCCCCCTGCAAGTGCTGGAAGGAGCACCTGCAGTCCAGTTCCTGATAGTCAAATTGAAGATGTCACTGTTGAAGTACACCAGGATGAGGATATGGGTGTTGCTGGCGCTGGGGAGGAAATTGACAAGGAGGATTCTGATGGTAAGGTGGTTTGTTTAAGTCAGGCACCCGGGGAGACACCTGTTGTCCGTGGGACGAATATGGCCATTGACATGCCTGGTCATATTACAAAAAAAATCCCCTCTTCGGTGTGGAATTATTTCAACAGAAATGCGGACAACTGGTGTCAAGCCGTGTGTTGCCTTTGTCAAGCTGTAATAAGTAGGGGTAAGGACGTTAACCACCTAGGAACATCCTCCCTTATATGTCACCTGGAGCGCATTCATCAGAAGTCATTAACAAGTTCAAAAAGTTTGGGTGATGGCGGAAGCAGTCCACTGACAACTAAATCCCTTCCTCTTGTAACCAAGCACCTGCAAACCACACCACCAACTCCCTCAGTGTCAATTTCCTCCTTACACAGGAAAGCCAATAGTCCTGCAGGCCATGTCACTGTCATGTCTGACGAGTTCTCTCCTGCCTGGGATTCCTCCGATGCATCCTTGAGTGTAACGCCTACTGCTGCTGGCGCTGCTGTTGTTGCTGCTGGGAGTCGATCGTCATCCCAGAGGGGAAGTCGGAAGACCACTTGTACTACTTCCAGTAAGCAATTGACTGTCCAACAGTCCTTTGCGAGGACGATGAAATATCACAGCAGTCATCTTGCTGCAAAGCGGATAACTAAGGCCTTGGCATCCTGGGTGGTGAAAAACGTGTTTCCGGTATCCACCGTTAATTCACAGGGAACTAGAGAATTGATTGAGGTACTGTGTCCCCGGTACCAAATACCATCTAGGTTCCATTTCTCTAGGCAGGCGATACGAAAATGTACACAGACGTCAGAAAAAGAGTCACCAGTGTCCTAAAAAATGCACTTATGTCCACAATGTCCACTTAAACATGGACATGTGGACAAGTGGAGCAGGGCAGACTCAGGACTATATGACTGTGACAGCCCACTGGGTAGATGTATTGCCTCCAGCAGCAAGAACAGCAGCAGCGGCACCAGTAGCAGCATCTCACAAATGCCAACTCATTCCTAGGCAGGCTACGCTTTGTATCACCGCTTTCCATAAGAGGCACACAGCTGACAACCTCTTACGGAAACTGAGGAACATCATCGCAGAATGGCTTACCCCAATTGGACTCTCCTGGGGATTTGTGACATCGGACAACGCCACCAATATTGTGCATGCATTACATCTGGGCAAATTCCAGAACGTCCCATGTTTTGCACATACATTGAATTTTGTGGAGCAAAATTATTTAAAAAACGACAGGGGCGTGCAAGAGATGCTGTCGGTGGCCCGAAGAATTGAGGGCCACTTTCGGCATTCAGCCACCGCGTGCCGAAGACTGGAGCACCAGCAAACACTCCTGAACCTGCCCTGCCATCATCTGAAGCAAGAGGTGGTAACGAAGTGGAATTCAACCCTCTATATGCTTCAGAGGATGGAGGAGCAGCAATAAGCCATTCAAGCCTATACAGCTACCTACGATATCGGCAAAGGAGGGGGAATGCACCTGACTCAAGCGCAGTGGAAAATGATTTCAACGTTGTGCAAGGTTCTGCAACCCTTTGAACTTACCACACGTGAAGTCAGTTCAGACACTGCCAGCGTGAGTCAGGTCATTCCCCTCATCAGGCTTTTGCAGAAGAAGCTGGAGAGATTGAAGGAGGAGCTAAAACAGAGCGATTCCGCTAGGCATGTGGGACTTGTGGATGGAGCCCTTAATTCGCTTAACCAGGATTCATGGGTGGTCAATCTGTTGAAATCAGAGCACTACATTTTGGCCACCGTGCTCGATCCTAGATTTAAAACCTACGTTGTATCTCTCTTTCCGGCAGACATAAGTCTGCAGAGGTTCAAAGACCTGCTGGTGAGAAAATTGTCAAGTCAAGCGGAACGTGACCCATCAACAGCTCCTCCTTCACATTCTCCCGCAACTGGGGCTGCGAGGAAAAGGCTAAGAATTCCGAGCCTACCCGCTGGCGGTGATGCAGGGCAGTCTGGAGCGAGTGCTGACATCTGGTCCGGACTGAAGGACCTGCCAACGATTACTGACATGTCGTCTACTGTCACTGCATATGATTCCGTATGTATACTGGCAGGAAAAAGAGGCAATTTGGAGGCCCTTGCACAAACTGGCTTTATTTTACCTAAGTTGCCCCCCCTCCAGTGTGTACTCCGAAAGAGTGTTTAGTGCAGCCGCTCACCTTGTCAGCAATCGGCGTACAAGGTTACTTCCAGAAAATGTGGAGAAGATGATGTTCATCAAAATGAATTATAATCAATTCCTCCGTGGAGACATTCACCAGCAATTGCCTCCAGAAAGTACACAGGGACCTGAGATGGTGGATTCCAGTGGGGACGAATTAATAATCTGTGAGGAGGGGGATGTACACAGTGAAAGGGGTGAGGAATCGGAGGATGAGGAGGAGGTGGACATCTTGCCTCTGTAGAGCCAGTTTGTGCAAGGAGAGATTGATTGCTTCTTTTTTGGTGGGGGCCCAAACCAACCAGTCATTTCAGTCACAGTCGTGTGGCAGACCTTGTGGCTGAAATGATGGGTTTGTTAAAGTGTGCATGTCCTGTTTATACAATATAAGGGTGGGTGGGAGGGCCCAAGGACAATTCCATCTTGCACCTCTTTTTTCTTTCATTTTTCTTTGCATCATGTGCTGTTTGGGGACTATTTTTTTGAAGTGTCATCCTGTCTGACACTGCAGTGCCAGTCCTAGATGGGCCAGGTGTTTGTGTCGTCCACTTGGGTCGCTAAGCTTAGCCATCCAGCGACCTTGGTGCACATCTTTTTTTCTTTGCATCATGTGCTGTTTGGGGACTATTTTTTGAAGTGCCATCCTGTCTGACACTGCAGTGCCACTCCTAGATGGGCCAGGTGTTTGTGTCGGCCACTTGGGTCGCTTAGCTTAGTCACACAGCTACCTCATTGCGCCTCTTTTTTTCTTTGCATCATGTGCTGTTTGGGGACAATTTTTTTAATCTGCCATCCTGTCTGACACTTCAGTGACACTCCTAGAGGGGCCAGGTGTTTGTGTCGGCCACTTGGGTCGCTTAGCTTAGCCATCCAGCGACCTCGGTGCAAATTTTAGGACTAAAAATAATATTGTGAGGTGTGAGGTGTTCAGAATAGACTGGAAATGAGTGGAAATTATGGTTATTGAGGTTAATAATACTATGGGATCAAAATTACCCCCAAATTCTATGATTTAAGCTGTTTTTGAGGGTTTTTTTGTAAAAAAACACCCAAATCCAAAACACACCCGAATCCACCAAAAAATTTTCAGGGAGGTTTTGCCAAAACGCGTCCGAATCCAAAACACGGCCGCGGAACCGAATCCAAAAACCAAAACACAAAACCCGAAAAATGTCCGGTGCACATCACTAATTGATTTTATCATTTGTTTCAAGATTGTATATGTTTATATGTTTGTCTGTGCAGTTCATGGCCTAATAAATGTGCTCATATTTACATACTATACCATGAGGTACTGTATATATTTCACAATTCCCATAATTAGGAGGGTTATATGTTGAAGTACAGACGTTCCATAGGATGCCTGCTACATGCTACACACGAGACCGCTGACGTAAGAAGCCTGGTATGCAGCATCTGCCCTTCTGCTTCCCATCTGGGAATTCCGTTTTTGAAGGGATTTTTTGTACAACACTATTAGTTGGTGATATGTGGGCGCACTGGGTGCGACGTTTGATTTTACAGAATCACTCCAAGGGGGAGATGTATCATTCCTTTGAGAGAAATAAAGTAGTGAAGTAGAAAAGAGCAAACAATCAGCCTCTTAAGCTGGGTACACACCTGGGCGACTTGACGGCCGAGTTACCATCTATCAGCAACCTAGGTATGTATACACACCTACCGAATGGCCACTCTTTGTGTTGTCCTGAAGACACATCTGGGCGGCCATTTGAATTTGCCCACCAAGCTTTGACTTCAGTTCCCAAAGCAAGTGCGAGCCATAGCACAGCCAGATGCGCTAATATATCTTCTGCACAGCCGATGCGACATGTCTGTGAACGACATTGTTCACAAACATATAATGGGGCACGGCACCTGGTGACTGGCTCAAGGTACTGTATATTAGAGATGTGCACTTGAAATTTTTCGGGTTTTGTGTTTTGGTTTTGGGTTCGGTTCCGCGGCCGTGTTTTGGCTTCGACCGCGTTTTGGCAAAACCTCACCGAATTTTTTTTGTCGGATTCGGGTGTGTTTTGGATTCGGGTGTTTTTTTTCAAAAAACACTAAAAAACAGCTTAAATCATAGAATTTGGGGGTTATTTTGATCCCAAAGTATTATTAACCTCAAAAACCATAATTTCCACTCATTTTCAGTCTATTCTGAATACCTCACACCTCACAATATTATTTTTAGTCCTAAAATTTGCACCGAGGTCGCTGGATGACTAAGCTAAGCGAGCCTAGTGGCCGACACAAACACCTGGCCCATCTAGGAGTGGCACTGCAGTGTCACGCAGGATGTCCCTTCCTAAAAACCCTCCCCAAACAGCACATGACGCAAAGAAAAAAAGAGGCGCAATGAGGTAACTGTGTGAGTAAGATAAGCGACCCTAGTGGCCGACACAAACACCTGGCCCATCTAGGAGTGGCACTGCAGTGTCACGCAGGATGGCCCTTCCAAAAAACACTCCCCAAACAGCACATGACGCAAAGAAAAAAAGAGGCGCAATGAGGTAGCTGTGTGAGTAAGATAAGCGACCCTAGTGGCCGACACAAACACCTGGCCCATCTAGGAGTGGCACTGCAGTGTCACGCAGGATGTCCCTTCCAAAAAACCCTCCCCAAACAGCACATGACGCAAAGAAAAAAAGAGGCGCAATGAGGTAGCTGTGTGAGTAAGATAAGCGACCCTAGTGGCCGACACAAACACCGGGCCCATCTAGGAGTGGCACTGCAGTGTCACGCAAGATGTCCCTTCCAAAAAACCCTCCCCAAACAGCACATGACGCAAAGAAAAAAAGAGGCGCAATGAGGTAGCTGTGTGAGTAAGATAAGCGACCCTAGTGGCCGACACAAACACCTGGCCCATCTAGGAGTGGCACTGCAGTGTCACGCAGGATGTCCCTTCCAAAAAAACCTCCCCAAACAGCACATGACGCAAAGAAAAAAAGAGGCGCAATGAGGTAGCTGTGTGAGTAAGATAAGCGACCCTAGTGGCCGACACAAACACCGGGCCCATCTAGGAGTGGCACTGCAGTGTCACGCAGGATGGCCCTTCCAAAAAACCCTCCCCAAACAGCACATGACGCAAAGAAAAAAAGAGGCGCAATGAGGTAGCTGTGTGAGTAAGATAAGCGACCCTAGTGGCCGACACAAACACCGGGCCCATCTATGAGTGGCACTGCAGTGTCACGCAGGTTGTCCCTTCCAAAAAACCCTCCCCAAACAGCACATGACGCAAAGAAAAAAAGAGGCGCAATGGGGTAGCTGTGTGAGTAAGATAAGCGACCCTAGTGGCCGACACAAACACCGGGCCCATCTAGGAGTGGCACTGCAGTGTCACGCAGGATGTCCCTTCCAAAAAACCCTCCCCAAACAGCACATGACGCAAAGAAAAATTAAAGAAAAAAGAGGTGCAAGATGGAATTGTCCTTGGGCCCTCCCACCCACCCTTATGTTGTATAAACAGGACATGCACACTTTAACCAACCCATCATTTCAGTGACAGGGTCTGCCACACGACTGTGACTGAAATGACGGGTTGGTTTGGACCCCCACCAAAAAAGAAGCAATTAATCTCTCCTTGCACAAACTGGCTCTACAGAGGCAAGATGTCCACCTCATCATCATCCTCCGATATATCACCGTGTACATCCCCCTCCTCACAGATTATCAATTCGTCCCCACTGGAATCCACCATCTCAGCTCCCTGTGTACTTTGTGGAGGCAATTGCTGCTGGTCAATGTCTCCACGGAGGAATTGATTATAATTCATTTTAATGAACATCATCTTCTCCACATTTTCTGGAAGTAACCTCGTACGCCGATTGCTGACAAGGTGAGCGGCGGCACTAAACACTCTTTCGGAGTACACACTTGTGAGAGGGCAACTTAGGTAGAATAAAGCCAGTTTGTGCAAGGGCCTCCAAATTGCCTCTTTTTCCTGCCAGTATAAGTACGGACTGTGTGACGTGCCTACTTGGATGCGGTCACTCATATAATCCTCCACCATTCTTTCAATGGGGAGAGAATCATGGCCCTCATTCCGAGTTGATCGGTCGCAAGGCGAATTTAGCAGAGTTACACACGCTTAGTCTACGCCTACTGGGAGTGTATCTTAGCATCTTAAAAGTGCGAACGAAGTTTACGCAATATTGCGAACAAAAAAAACTTAGCAGTTTTAGAGTAGCTCCAGACTTACTCTGCCTGTGCGATCAGTTCAGTACTTGTCGTTCCTGGTTTGACGTCACAAACACTCCCAGCGTTCGCCCAGACACTCCCCCGTTTCTCCGGCCACTCCTGCGTTTTTTCCGGAAACGGTAGCGTTTTCAGCCACACGCCCATAAAACGCCGTGTTTCCGCCCAGTAACACCCATTTCCTGTCAATCACACTACGTTCGCCGGTGCGAACAAAAAGCCGTGAGTAAAAATCCTTTCTTCATAGCAGAATTACTTAGCGCAGTCGCAGTGCGAACATTGCGCATGCGCTCTAAGCTGATTTTCACTGCGATGCGAAAAAAAAGAACGAGCGAACGACTCGGAATGAGGGCCCATATGCAGTGACAGTAGACGACATGTCCGTAATCGTTGACAGGTCCTTCAGTCCGGACCAGATGTCAGCATCAGCAGTCGCTCCAGACTGCCCTGCATCACCGCCAGCGGGTGGGCTCGGAATTCTTAGCCTTTTCCTCGCACCCCCAGTTGCGGGAGAATGTGAAGGAGGAGATGTTGACAGGTCGCGTTCCGCTTGACTTGACAATTTTCTCACCAGCAGGTCTTTGAACCCCAGCAGACTTGTGTCTGCCGGAAAGAGAGATCCAAGGTAGGTTTTAAATCTAGGATCGAGCACGGTGGCCAAAATGTAGTGCTCTGATTTCAACAGATTGACCACCCGTGAATCCTTGTTAAGCGAATTAAGGGCTCCATCCACAAGTCCCACATGCCTAGCGGAATCGCTCCGTGTTAGCTCCTCCTTCAATGTCTCCAGCTTCTTCTGCAAAAGCCTGATGAGGGGAATGACTTGACTCAGGCTGGCAGTGTCTGAACTGACTTCACGTGTGGCAAGTTCAAAGGGCAGCAGAACCTTGCACAACGTTGAAATCATTCTCCACTGCGCTTGAGACAGGTGCATTCCACCTCCTATATCGTGCTGAATTGTATAGGCTTGAATGGCCTTTTGCTGCTCCTCCAACCTCTGAAGCATATATAGGGTTGAATTCCACCTCGTTACCACTTCTTGCTTCAGATGATGGCAGGGCAGGTTCAGGCGTTTTTGGTGTTGCTCCAGTCTTCTGTACGTGGTGCCTGTACGCCGAAAGTGTCCCGCAATTCTTCTGGCCACCGACAGCATCTCTTGCACGCCCCTGTCGTTTTTTAAAAAATTCTGCACCACCAAATTCAAGGTATGTGCAAAACATGGGACGTGCTGGAATTTGCCCAGATTTAATGCACACACAATATTGGTGGCGTTGTCCGATGCCACAAATCCACAGGAGAGTCCAATTGGGGTAAGCCATTCCGCGATGATCTTCCTCAGTTGCCGTAAGAGGTTTTCAGCTGTGTGCGTATTCTGGAAACCGGTGATACAAAGCGTAGCCTGCCTAGGAAAGAGTTGGCGTTTGCGAGATGCTGCTACTGGTGCCGCCGCTGCTGTTCTTTCTGCGGGAGTCCATACATCTACCCAGTGGGCTGTCACAGTCATATAGTCCTGACCCTGCCCTGCTCCACTTGTCCACATGTCCGTGGTTAAGTGGACATTGGGTACAGCTGCATTTTTTAGGACACTGGTGACTCTTTTTCTGAGGTCTGTGTACATATTCGGTATCGCCTGCCTAGAGAAATGGAACCTAGATGGTATTTGGTACCGGGGACACAGTACCTCCAACAAGTCTCTAGTTGGCTCTGCAGTAATGATGGATACCGGAACCACGTTTCTCACCACCCAGGATGCCAAGGCCTCAGTTATCCGCTTTGCAGCAGGATGACTGCTGTGATATTTCATCTTCCTCGCAAAGGACTGTTGGACAGTCAATTGCTTGGTGGAAGTAGTAAAAGTGGTCTTACGATTTCCCCTCTGGGATGACCATCGACTCCCAGCAGCAACAACAGCAGCGCCAGCAGCAGTAGGCGTTACACGCAAGGATGCATCGGAGGAATCCCAGGCAGGAGAGGAATCGTCAGAATTGCCAGTGACATGGCCTGCAAGACTATTGGCATTCCTGGGGAAGGAGGAAATTGACACTGAGGGAGTTGGTGGGGTGGTTTGCGTGAGCTTGGTTACAAGAGGAAGGGATTTACTGGTCAGTGGACTGCTTCCGCTGTCGCCCAAAGTTTTTGAACTTGTCACTGACTTATTATGAATGCGCTGCAGGTGACGTATAAGGGAGGATGTTCCGAGGTGGTTAACGTCCTTACCCCTACTTATTACAGCTTGACAAAGGCAACACACGACTTGACAAATGTTGTCCGCATTTCTGTTGAAATACTTCCACACCGAAGAGCTGATTTTTTTGGTATTTTCACCAGGCATGTCAACGGCCATATTCCTCCCACGGACAACAGGTGTCTCCCCGGGTGCCTGACTTAAACAAACCACCTCACCATCAGAATCCTCCTTGTCAATTTCCTCCCCAGCGCCAGCAACACCCATATCCTCCTCATCCTGGTGTACTTCAACACTGACATCTTCAATCTGACTATCAGGAACTGGACTGCAGGTGCTCCTTCCAGCACTTGCAGGGGGCGTGCAAATGGTGGAAGGCGCATGCTCTTCACGTCCAGTGTTGGGAAGGTCAGGCATCGCAACCGACACAATTGGACTCTCCTTGTGGATTTGGGATTTCGAAGAACGCACAGTTCTTTGCGGTGCTTTTGCCAGCTTGAGTCTTTTCATTTTTCTAGCGAGAGGCTGAGTGCTTCCATCCTCATGTGAAGCTGAACCACTAGCCATGAACATAGGCCAGGGCCTCAGCCGTTCCTTGCCACTCCGTGTGGTAAATGGCATATTGGCAAGTTTACGCTTCTCCTCCGACAATTTTATTTTAGATTTTGGAGACCTTTTTTTACTGATATTTGGTGTTTTGGATTTTACATGCTCTGTACTATGACATTGGGCATCGGCCTTGGCAGATGACGTTGCTGGCATTTCATCGTCTCGGCCATGACTAGTGGCAGCAGCTTCAGCACGAGGTGGAAGTGGATCTTGATCTTTCCCTAATTTTGGAACCTCAACATTTTTGTTCTCCATATTTTAATAGGCACAACTAAAAGGCACCTCAGGTAAACAATGGAGATGGATGGATACTAGTATACTTATGGATGGACTGCCGAGTGCCGACACAGAGGTAGCTACAGCCGTGGACTAACGTACTGTGTCTGCTGATAATATAGACTGGATGATAATGAGATGAAATCAATATATATGTATATATAATATCACTAGTACTGCAGCCGGACAGATATATATTATATATTTATTATGTAATGACTGATGACGGACCTGCTGGACACTGTCAGCTCAGCAGCACCGCAGACTGCTACAGTAAGCTACTATAGTAGTATGTATAAAGAAGAAAGAAAAAAAAACAACCACGGGTAGGTGGTATACAATTATGGATGGACTGCCGAGTGTCGACACAGAGGTAGCTACAGCCGTGGACTAACGTACTGTGTCTGCTGATAATATAGACTGGATGATAATGAGATGAAATCAATATATATGTATATATAATATCACTAGTACTGCAGCCGGACAGGTATATATTATATATTTATTATGTAATGACTGATGACGGACCTGCTGGACACTGTCAGCTCAGCAGCACCGCAGACTGCTACAGTAAGCTACTATAGTAGTATGTATAAAGAAGAAAGAAAAAAAAAACAACCACGGGTAGGTGGTATACAATTATGGATGGATTGCCGAGTGCCGACACAGAGGTAGCTACAGCCGTGGACTAACGTACTGTGTCTGCTGATAATATAGACTGGATGATAATGAGATGAAATCAATATATATGTATATATAATATCACTAGTACTGCAGCCGGACAGGTATATATTATATATTTATTATGTAATGACTGATGACGGACCTGCTGGACACTGTCAGCTCAGCAGCACCGCAGACTGCTACAGTAAGCTACTATAGTAGTATGTATAAAGAAGAAAGAAAAAAAAAACAACCACGGGTAGGTGGTATACAATTATGGATGGACTGCCGAGTGCCGACACAGAGGTAGCTACAGCCGTGGACTAACGTACTGTGTCTGCTGATAATATCGACTGGATGATAATGAGATGAAATCAATATATATGTATATATAATATCACTAGTACTGCAGCCGGACAGGTATATATTATATATTTATTATGTAATGACTGATGGCGGACCTGCTGGACACTGTCAGCTCAGCAGCACCGCAGACTGCTACAGTAAGCTACTATAGTAGTATGTATAAAGAAGAAAGAAAAAAAAAACAACCACGGGTAGGTGGTATACAATTATGGATGGACTGCCGAGTGCCGACACAGAGGTAGCTACAGCCGTGGACTAACGTACTGTGTCTGCTGATAATATAGACTGGATGATAATGATATGAAATCAATATATATTTATATATAATATCACTAGTACTGCAGCCGGACAGGTATATATTATATATTTATTATGTAATGACTGATGACGGACCTGCTGGACACTGTCAGCTCAGCAGCACCGCAGACTGCTACGGTAAGCTACTATAGTAGTATGTATAAAGAAGAAAGAAAAAAAAAACAACCACGGGTAGGTGGTATACAATTATGGATGGACTGCCGAGTGCCGACACAGAGGTAGCTACAGCCGTGGACTAACGTACTGTGTCTGCTGATAATATAGACTGGATGATAATGAGATGAAATCAATATATATGTATATATAATATCACTAGTACTGCAGCCGGACAGGTATATATTATATATTTATTATGTAATGACTGATGACGGACCTGCTGGACACTGTCAGCTCAGCAGCACCGCAGACTGCTACAGTAAGCTACTATAGTAGTATGTATAAAGAAGAAAGAAAAAAAAAACAACCACGGGTAGGTGGTATACAATTATGGATGGACTGCCGAGTGCCGACACAGAGGTAGCTACAGCCGTGGACTAACGTACTGTGTCTGCTGATAATATAGACTGGATGATAATGAGATGAAATCAATATATATGTATATATAATATCACTAGTACTGCAGCCGGACAGGTATATATTATATATTTATTATGTAATGACTGATGACGGACCTGCTGGACACTGTCAGCTCAGCAGCACCGCAGACTGCTACAGTAAGCTACTATAGTAGTATGCATAAAGAAGAAAGAAAAAAAAAACAACCACGGGTAGGTGGTATACAATTATGGATGGACTGCCGAGTGCCGACACAGAGGTAGCTACAGCCGTGGACTAACGTACTGTGTCTGCTGATAATATAGACTGGATGATAATGAGATGAAATCAATATATATGTATATATAATATCACTAGTACTGCAGCCGGACAGGTATATATTATATATTTATTATGTAATGACTGATGACGGACCTGCTGGACACTGTCAGCTCAGCAGCACCGCAGACTGCTACAGTAAGCTACTATAGTAGTATGTATAAAGAAGAAAGAAAAAAAAAAAAAACACGGGTAGGTGCTAGGTGGTATACAATATTATATATATATTATATACAATTATATATATATATATATAATATATATTAAACTCATAAACTGGTGGTGATTATTAAACTGGTGGTCAGGTCACTGGTCACACTATCAGCAACTTGCAAGTAGTACTCCTGAGTCCTAAGCAGACAATCACAATATATATTATACTGGTGGTCACAGTGTGGTCACAAACAATGGCAGTGTGGCTGGCACTCTGGCAGCAAAAGTGTGCACTGTACGTTATATGTACTCCTGAGTCCTGAGTCCTGCTCTCAGACTCTAACTGCTCCCCACTGTCAGTGTCTCCCCCACAAGTCAGATAATACAGTCACACTATCTCTCTCTATCACTTCAGCAAGTACTAGTAGTAGTAGTACTCCTCCTAATGCTCCCCAAATTACTACTGTGTCTCTCTCTGTCTCACTCACTTCTCGAATCTCTATAAACGGAGAGGACGCCAGCCACGTCCTCTCCCTATCAATCTCAATGCACGTGTGAAAATGGCGGCGACGCGCGGCTCCTTATATAGAATCCGAGTCTCGCGATAGAATCCGAGCCTCGCGAGAATCCGACAGCGGGATGATGACGTTCGGGCGCGCTCGGGTTAACCGAGCAAGGCGGGAAGATCCGAGTCGCTCGGCCCCGTGTAAAAAAAACTGAAGTTCGGGCGGGTTCGGATTCCGAGGAACCGAACCCGCTCATCTCTACTGTATATTGGCCATTCGCTCGCACGGCCAATATATCACCCAGTGTGTACTAGAGATGAGTGGTCTGGGTCCCTTGGAATCCAAGCCGCTCCAAGCTTCCAAGATCGGAGTCTTCACGAACCGCGGCTCTGGTTTTCCCACCAGACTCGGATTCCACTTTGAGGCAAAATTACTCCAGACTTACAAGTGGCTCTACTCTGTATATAGTCAGTGTATAGGGGGCACGCTGCTGTATGCTGTGCTGTACTCTGCTGTATTGGCTCTGCTGTGTCAGACTCCAGACTTACAAGTGGCTGTGCTCTGTATATAGTCAGTGTATAGGGGACACGCTGCTGTATACTCTGCTGTATTGGATGTGCTGTGTCAGACTCCAGATTTAAAAGTGGCTGTGCTCTGTATATAGTCAGTGTATAGGGGACACACTGCTGTATGTTGCGCTGTATTCTGCTGTATTGGCTGTGCTGTGTCAGACTCCAGACTTACAAGTGGCTGTGCTCTGTATATAGTCAGTGTATAGGGGGCACGCTGCTGTATGCTGCGCTGTACTCTGCTGTAAATTGGCTGTGCTGTGTCAGACTTCAGACTTAAAAGTGGCTGTGCTTTGTATGTAGTCAGTGTATAGGGGGCACGCTCCTGTATGCTGTGCTGGACTCTGCAGTGTTGGCTGTGCTGTGTCAGACTCCATACTTAAAAGTGGCTGTGCTCTGTACTGTGTATAGTCAGTGTATAGGGGACACAATGCTGTATGCTGTGTTAGACTCTGTTGCATTGGCTGTGCTATGTCAGACTCCAGAGTTAAACGTGGCTGTGCTCTGTATATAGTCAGTGTATAGATGGCATGCTGCTGTATGCTGTGCTGTACTCTGCTGTATTGGATGTACTGTGTCAGTCTCCAGACTTAAAAGTGGCTGTGCTCTGTATATAGTCAGTGTATAGGGGCACGCTGCTGTATGCTGCGCTGTACTCTGCCGTATTGGCTGTGCTGTGTCAGACTCCAGACTTACCTGTTGCTGTACTCTGTATATAGTCAGTGTATAGGGGGCACGCTGCTGTATGTTGTGCTGTACTCTGCTGTATTGGCTGTGCTGTGTCAGACTCCAGACTTACAAGTGGCTGTGCTCTGTATATAGTCAGTGTATAGGGGGCACACTGCTGTATACTCTGCTGTATTGGATGTGCTGTGTCAGACTCCAGATTTAAAAGTGGCTGTGCTCTGTATATAGTCAGTGTATAGGGGGCACACTGCTGTATGCTGCGCTGTACTCTGTTCTATTGGCTGTGCTGTGTCAGACTCCAGACTTACCTGTGGCTGTGCTCTGTATATAGTCAGTGTATAGGGGGCACACTGCTGTATGTTGCGCTGTATTCTGCTGTATTGGCTGTGCTGTGTCAGACTCCAGACTTACCTGTGGCTGTGCTCTGTATATAGTCAGTGTATAGGGGGCACACTGCTGTATGTTGCGCTGTATTCTGCTGTATTGACTGTGCTGTGTCAGACTCCAGGCTTACAAGTGGCTGTGCTCTGTATATAGTCAGTGTATAGGGGGCACGCTGCTGTATGCTGTGCTGTACTCTGCTGTAAATTGGCTGTGCTGTGTCAGACTTCAGACTTAAAAGTGGCTGTGCTTTGTATGTAGTCAGTGTATAGGGGGCACGCTGCTGTATGCTGTGCTGGACTCTGCTGTGTTGGCTGTGCTGTGTCAGACTCCATACTTAAAAGTGGCTGTGCTCTGCACTGTGTATAGTCAGTGTATAGGGGACACAATGCTGTATGCTGTGCTAGACTCTGCTGCATTGGCTGTGCTATGTCAGACTCCAGACTTAAACGTGGCTGTGCTCTGTATATAGTCAGTGTATAGGTGGCATGCTGCTGTATGCTCTGCTGTACTCTGCTGTATTGGATGTACTGTGTCAGTCTCCAGACTTAAAAGTGGCTGTGCTCTGTATATAGTAGAGATGAGCGGGTTCGGTTTCTCTGAATCCGAACCCGCCAGAACTTCATGTTTTTTTTCACGGGTCCGAGCGACTCGGATCTTCCCGCCTTGCTCGGTTAACCCGAGCGCGCCCGAACGTCATCATGACGCTGTCGGATTCTCGCGAGGCTCGGATTCTATCGCGAGACTCGGATTCTATATAAGGAGCCGCGCGTCGCCGCCATTTTCACACGTGCATTGAGATTGATAGGGAGAGGACGTGGCTGGCGTCCTCTCCGTTTAGAATTAGAATAGATTAGAGAGACACTTGATTTACTAATTTTGGGGAGCATTAGGAGTACTCAGTAGTGTACAGTGCAGAGTTTTGCTGATAGTGACCAGTGACCACCACTTTTATTTATAATCCGTTCTCTGCCTGAAAAAAGCGATACACAGCACACAGTGACTCAGTCACATACCATATCTGTGTGCACTGCTCAGGCTCAGGCCAGTGTGCTGCATCATCTATTATCTATATATAATATTATATATATCTGTCTGACTGCTCAGCTCACACAGCTTATAATTGTGGGGGAGACTGGGGAGCACTACTGCAGTGCCAGTTATAGGTTATAGCAGGAGCCAGGAGTACATAATATATTATATAGTGAGTGACCACCAGACACACAGTGCAGTTTATTTAATATATCCGTTCTCTGCCTGAAAAAAGCGATACACACAGTGACTCAGTCAGTCACATACCATATCTGTGTGCACTGCTCAGGCTCAGGCCAGTGTGCTGCATCATCTATATATATTATATATCTGTCTGACTGCTCAGCTCACACAGCTTATAATTGTGGGGGAGACTGGGGAGCACTACTGCAGTGCCAGTTATAGGTTATAGCAGGAGCCAGGAGTACATAATATTATATTAAAATTAAACAGTGCACACTTTTGCTGCAGGAGTGCCACTGCCAGTGTGACTAGTGACCAGTGACCTGACGACCACCAGTATATATAATATTAGTAGTATACTATCTCTTTATCAACCAGTCTATATTAGCAGCAGACACAGTACAGTGCGGTAGTTCACGGCTGTGGCTACCTCTGTGTCGGCACTCGGCAGCCCGTCCATAATTGTATATACCACCTAACCGTGGTTTTTTTTTCTTTCTTTATACATACATACTAGTTACGAGTATACTATCTCTTTATCAACCAGTCTATATTAGCAGCAGACACAGTACAGTGCGGTAGTTCACGGCTGTGGCTACCTCTGTGTCGGCACTCGGCAGCCCGTCCATAATTGTATATACCACCTAACCGTGGTTTTTTTTTTCTTTCTTTATACATACATACTAGTTACGAGTATACTATCTCTTTATCAACCAGTCTATATATTAGCAGCAGACACAGTACAGTGCGGTAGTTCACGGCTGTGGCTACCTCTGTGTCGGCACTCGGCAGCCCGTCCATAATTGTATATACCACCTAACCGTGGTTTTTTTTTCTTTCTTTATACATACATACTAGTTACGAGTATACTATCTCTTTATCAACCAGTCTATATTAGCAGCAGACACAGTACAGTGCGGTAGTTCACGGCTGTGGCTACCTCTGTGTCGGCACTCGGCAGCCCGTCCATAATTGTATATACCACCTAACCGTGGTTTTTTTTTCTTTCTTTATACATACATACTAGTTACGAGTATACTATCTCTTTATCAACCAGTCTATATTAGCAGCAGACACAGTACAGTGCGGTAGTTCACGGCTGTGGCTACCTCTGTGTCGGCACTCGGCAGCCCGTCCATAATTGTATATACCACCTAACCGTGGTTTTTTTTTCTTTCTTTATACATACATACTAGTTACGAGTATACTATCTCTTTATCAACCAGTCTATATATTAGCAGCAGACACAGTACAGTGCGGTAGTTCACGGCTGTGGCTACCTCTGTGTCGGCACTCGGCAGCCCGTCCATAATTGTATATACCACCTAACCGTGGTTTTTTTTTCTTTCTTTATACATACATACTAGTTACGAGTATACTATCTCTTTATCAACCAGTCTATATTAGCAGCAGACACAGTACAGTGCGGTAGTTCACGGCTGTGGCTACCTCTGTGTCGGCACTCGGCAGCCCGTCCATAATTGTATATACCACCTAACCGTGGTTTTTTTTTCTTTCTTTATACATACATACTAGTTACGAGTATACTATCTCTTTATCAACCAGTCTATATATTAGCAGCAGACACAGTACAGTGCGGTAGTTCACGGCTGTGGCTACCTCTGTGTCGGCACTCGGCAGCCCGTCCATAATTGTATATACCACCTAACCGTGGTTTTTTTTTCTTTCTTTATACATACATACTAGTTACGAGTATACTATCTCTTTATCAACCAGTCTATATATTAGCAGCAGACACAGTACAGTGCGGTAGTTCACGGCTGTGGCTACCTCTGTGTCGGCACTCGGCAGCCCGTCCATAATTGTATATACCACCTAACCGTGGTTTTTTTTTCTTTCTTTATACATACATACTAGTTACGAGTATACTATCTCTTTATCAACCAGTCTATATATTAGCAGCAGACACAGTACAGTGCGGTAGTTCACGGCTGTGGCTACCTCTGTGTCGGCACTCGGCAGCCCGTCCATAATTGTATATACCACCTATCCGTGGTTTTTTTTTCTTTCTTTATACATACATACTAGTTACGAGTATACTATCTCTTTATCAACCAGTCTATATATTAGCAGCAGACACAGTACAGTGCGGTAGTTCACGGCTGTGGCTACCTCTGTGTCGGCACTCGGCAGCCCGTCCATAATTGTATATACCACCTAACCGTGTTTTTTTTTTCTTTCTTTATACATACATACTAGTTACGAGTATACTATCTCTTTATCAACCAGTCTATATATTAGCAGCAGACACAGTACAGTGCGGTAGTTCACGGCTGTGGCTACCTCTGTGTCGGCACTCGGCAGCCCGTCCATAATTGTATATACCACCTAACCGTGGTTTTTTTTTCTTTCTTTATACATACATACTAGTTACGAGTATACTATCTCTTTATCAACCAGTCTATATATTAGCAGCAGACACAGTACAGTGCGGTAGTTCACGGCTGTGGCTACCTCTGTGTCGGCACTCGGCAGCCCGTCCATAATTGTATATACCACCTAACCGTGGTTTTTTTTTCTTTCTTTATACATACATACTAGTTACGAGTATACTATCTCTTTATCAACCAGTCTATATATTAGCAGCAGACACAGTACAGTGCGGTAGTTCACGGCTGTGGCTACCTCTGTGTCGGCACTCGGCAGCCCGTCCATAATTGTATATACCACCTAACCGTGGTTTTTTTTTCTTTCTTTATACATACATACTAGTTACGAGTATACTATCTCTTTATCAACCAGTCTATATATTAGCAGCAGACACAGTACAGTGCGGTAGTTCACGGCTGTGGCTACCTCTGTGTCGGCACTCGGCAGCCCGTCCATAATTGTATATACCACCTAACCGTGGTTTTTTTTTCTTTCTTTATACATACATACTAGTTACGAGTATACTATCTCTTTATCAACCAGTCTATATATTAGCAGCAGACACAGTACAGTGCGGTAGTTCACGGCTGTGGCTACCTCTGTGTCGGCACTCGGCAGCCCGTCCATAATTGTATATACCACCTAACCGTGGTTTTTTTTTCTTTCTTTATACATACATACTAGTTACGAGTATACTATCTCTTTATCAACCAGTCTATATATTAGCAGCAGACACAGTACAGTGCGGTAGTTCACGGCTGTGGCTACCTCTGTGTCGGCACTCGGCAGCCCGTCCATAATTGTATACTAGTATCCAATCCATCCATCTCCATTGTTTACCTGAGGTGCCTTTTAGTTGTGCCTATTAAAATATGGAGAACAAAAATGTTGAGGTTCCAAAATTAGGGAAAGATCAAGATCCACTTCCACCTCGTGCTGAAGCTGCTGCCACTAGTCATGGCCGAGACGATGAAATGCCAGCAACGTCGTCTGCCAAGGCCGATGCCCAATGTCATAGTACAGAGCATGTCAAATCCAAAACACCAAATATCAGTAAAAAAAGGACTCCAAAACCTAAAATAAAATTGTCGGAGGAGAAGCGTAAACTTGCCAATATGCCATTTACCACACGGAGTGGCAAGGAACGGCTGAGGCCCTGGCCTATGTTCATGGCTAGTGGTTCAGCTTCACATGAGGATGGAAGCACTCAGCCTCTCGCTAGAAAAATGAAAAGACTCAAGCTGGCAAAAGCAGCACAGCAAAGAACTGTGCATTCTTCGAAATCCCAAATCCACAAGGAGAGTCCAATTGTGTCGGTTGCGATGCCTGACCTTCCCAACACTGGACGTGAAGAGCATGCGCCTTCCACCATTTGCACGCCCCCTGCAAGTGCTGGAAGGAGCACCCGCAGTCCAGTTCCTGATAGTCAGATTGAAGATGTCAGTGTTGAAGTACACCAGGATGAGGAGGATATGGGTGTTGCTGGCGCTGGGGAGGAAATTGACCAGGAGGATTCTGATGGTGAGGTGGTTTGTTTAAGTCAGGCACCCGGGGAGACACCTGTTGTCCGTGGGAGGAATATGGCCGTTGACATGCCAGGTGAAAATACCAAAAAAATCAGCTCTTCGGTGTGGAGGTATTTCACCAGAAATGCGGACAACAGGTGTCAAGCCGTGTGTTCCCTTTGTCAAACTGTAATAAGTAGGGGTAAGGACGTTAACCACCTCGGAACATCCTCCCTTATACGTCACCTGCAGCGCATTCATAATAAGTCAGTGACAAGTTCAAAAACTTTGGGTGACAGCGGAAGCAGTCCACTGACCAGTAAATCCCTTCCTCTTGTAACCAAGCTCACGCAAACCACCCCACCAACTCCCTCAGTGTCAATTTCCTCCTTCCCCAGGAATGCCAATAGTCCTGCAGGCCATGTCACTGGCAATTCTGACGAGTCCTCTCCTGCCTGGGATTCCTCCGATGCATCCTTGCGTGTAACGCCTACTGCTGCTGGCGCTGCTGTTGTTGCCGCTGGGAGTCGATGGTCATCCCAGAGGGGAAGTCGTAAGCCCACTTGTACTACTTCCACCAAGCAATTGACTGTTCAACAGTCCTTTGCGAGGAAGATGAAATATCACAGCAGTCATCCTACTGCAAAGCGGATAACTGAGTCCTTGACAACTATGTTGGTGTTAGACGTGCGTCCGGTATCCGCCGTTAGTTCACAGGGAACTAGACAATTTATTGAGGCAGTGTGCCCCCGTTACCAAATACCATCTAGGTTCCACTTCTCTAGGCAGGCGATACCGAGAATGTACACGGACGTCAGAAAAAGACTCACCAGTGTCCTAAAAAATGCAGTTGTACCCAATGTCCACTTAACCACGGACATGTGGACAAGTGGAGCAGGGCAGGGTCAGGACTATATGACTGTGACAGCCCACTGGGTAGATGTATGGACTCCCGCCGCAAGAACAGCAGCGGCGGCACCAGTAGCAGCATCTCGCAAACGCCAACTCTTTCCTAGGCAGGCTACGCTTTGTATCACCGCTTTCCAGAATACGCACACAGCTGAAAACCTCTTACGGCAACTGAGGAAGATCATCGCGGAATGGCTTACCCCAATTGGACTCTCCTGTGGATTTGTGGAATCGGACAACGCCAGCAATATTGTGTGTGCATTAAATATGGGCAAATTCCAGCACGTCCCATGTTTTGCACATACCTTGAATTTGGTGGTGCAGAATTTTTAAAAAAACGACAGGGGCGTGCAAGAGATGCTGTCGGTGGCCAGAAAAATTGCGGGATACTTTCGGCGTACAGGCACCACGTACAGAAGACTGGAGCACCACCAAAAACTACTGAACCTGCCCTGCCATCATCTGAAGCAAGAAGTGGTAACGAGGTGGAATTCAACCCTCTATATGCTTCAGAGGTTGGAGGAGCAGCAAAAGGCCATTCAAGCCTATACAATTGAGCACGATATAGGAGGTGGAATGCACCTGTCTCAAGTGCAGTGGAGAATGATTTCAACGTTGTGCAAGGTTCTGATGCCCTTTGAACTTGCCACACGTGAAGTCAGTTCAGACACTGCCAGCCTGAGTCAGGTCATTCCCCTCATCAGGCTTTTGCAGAAGAAGCTGGAGGCATTGAAGAAGGAGCTAAAAGGGAGCGATTCCGCTAGGCATGTGGGACTTGTGGATGCAGCCCTTAATTCGCTTAACAAGGATTCACGGGTGGTCAATCTGTTGAAATCAGAGCACTACATTTTGGCCACCGTGCTCGATCCTAGATTTAAAGCCTACCTTGGATCTCTCTTTCCGGCAGACACAGGTCTGCTGGGGTTGAAAGACCTGCTGGTGACAAAATTGTCAAGTCAAGCGGAACGCGACCTGTCAACATCTCCTCCTTCACATTCTCCCGCAACTGGGGGTGCGAGGAAAAGGCTCAGAATTCCGAGCCCACCCGCTGGCGGTGATGCAGGGCAGTCTGGAGCGACTGCTGATGCTGACATCTGGTCCGGACTGAAGGACCTGACAACGATTACGGACATGTCGTCTACTGTCACTGCATATGATTCTCTCAACATTGATAGAATGGTGGAGGATTATATGAGTGACCGCATCCAAGTAGGCACGTCACACAGTCCGTACTTATACTGGCAGGAAAAAGAGGCAATTTGGAGGCCCTTGCACAAACTGGCTTTATTCTACCTAAGTTGCCCTCCCACAAGTGTGTACTCCGAAAGAGTGTTTAGTGCCGCCGCTCACCTTGTCAGCAATCGGCGTACGAGGTTACATCCAGAAAATGTGGAGAAGATGATGTTCATTAAAATGAATTATAATCAATTCCTCCGCGGAGACATTGACCAGCAGCAATTGCCTCCACAAAGTACACAGGGAGCTGAGATGGTGGATTCCAGTGGGGACGAATTGATAATCTGTGAGGAGGGGGATGTACACTTTGATATATCGGAGGGTGAAGATGAGGTGGACATCTTGCCTCTGTAGAGCCAGTTTGTGCAAGGAGAGATTAATTGCTTCTTTTTTGGGGGGGGTCCAAACCAACCCGTCATATCAGTCACAGTCGTGTGGCAGACCCTGTCACTGAAATGATGGGTTGGTTAAAGTGTGCATGTCCTGTTTTGTTTATACAACATAAGGGTGGGTGGGAGGGCCCAAGGACAATTCCATCTTGCACCTCTTTTTTCTTTTCTTTTTCTTTGCATCATGTGCTGATTGGGGAGGGTTTTTTGGAAGGGACATCCTGCGTGACACTGCAGTGCCACTCCTAGATGGGCCCGGTGTTTGTGTCGGCCACTAGGGTCGCTAATCTTACTCACACAGTCAGCTACCTCATTGCGCCTCTTTTTTTCTTTGCGTCATGTGCTGTTTGGGGAGGGTTTTTTGGAAGGGACATCCTGCGTGACACTGCAGTGCCACTCCTAGATGGGCCCGGTGTTTGTGTCGGCCACTAGGGTCGCTAATCTTACTCACACAGTCAGCTACCTCATTGCGCCTCTTTTTTTCTTTGCGTCATGTGCTGTTTGGGGAGGGTTTTTTGGAAGGGACATCCTGCGTGACACTGCAGTGCCACTCCTAGATGGGCCCGGTGTTTGTGTCGGCCACTAGGGTCGCTAATCTTACTCACACAGTCAGCTACCTCATTGCGCCTCTTTTTTTCTTTGCGTCATGTGCTGTTTGGGGAGGGTTTTTTGGAAGGGACATCCTGCGTGACACTGCAGTGCCACTCCTAGATGTGCCCGGTGTTTGTGTCGGCCACTAGGGTCGCTAATCTTACTCACACAGCTACCTCATTGCGCCTCTTTTTTTCTTTGCGTCATGTGCTGTTTGGGGAGGGTTTTTTGGAAGGGCCATCCTGCGTGACACTGCAGTGCCACTCCTAGATGGGCCCGGTGTTTGTGTCGGCCACTAGGGTCGCTAATCTTACTCACACAGCTACCTCATTGCGCCTCTTTTTTTCTTTGCGTCATGTGCTGTTTGGGGAGGGTTTTTTGGAAGGGACATCCTGCGTGACACTGCAGTGCCACTCCTAGATGGGCCCGGTGTTTGTGTCGGCCACTAGGGTCGCTAATCTTACTCACACAGTCAGCTACCTCATTGCGCCTCTTTTTTTCTTTGCGTCATGTGCTGTTTGGGGAGAGTTTTTTGGAAGGGCCATCCTGCGTGACACTGCAGTGCCACTCCTAGATGGGCCCGGTGTTTGTGTCGGCCACTAGGGTCGCTAATCTTACTCACACAGCTACCTCATTGCGCCTCTTTTTTTCTTTGCGTCATGTGCTGTTTGGGGAGGGTTTTTTGGAAAGGACATCCTGCGTGACACTGCAGTGCCACTCCTAGATGGGCCCGGTGTTTGTGTCGGCCACTAGGGTCGCTAATCTTACTCACACAGCTACCTCATTGCGCCTCTTTTTTTCTTTGCGTCATGTGCTGTTTGGGGAGGGTTTTTTGGAAGGGACATCCTGCGTGACACTGCAGTGCCACTCCTAGATGGGCCCGGTGTTTGTGTCGGCCACTAGGGTCGCTTATCTTACTCACACAGCGACCTCGGTGCAAATTTTAGGACTAAAAATAATATTGTGAGGTGTGAGGTATTCAGAATAGACTGAAAATGAGTGTAAATTATGGTTTTTGAGGTTAATAATACTTTGGGATCAAAATGACCCCCAAATTCTATGATTTAAGCTGTTTTTTAGTGTTTTTGGAAAAAAACACCCGAATCCAAAACACACCCGAATCCGACAAAAAAAATTCGGTGAGGTTTTGCCAAAACGCGTTCGAACCCAAAACACGGCCGCGGAACCGAACCCAAAACCAAAACACAAAACCCGAAAAATTTCAGGCGCTCATCTCTAGTATATAGTCAGTGTATAGGGGGCACGCTGCTGTATGCTGCGCTGTACTCTGCCGTATTGGCTGTGCTGTGTCAGACTCCAGACTTACCTGTTGCTGTACTCTGTATATAGTCAGCGTATAGGGGGCACGCTGCTGTATGTTGTGCTGTACTCTGCTGTATTGGCTGTGCTGTGTCAGACTCCAGACTTACAAGTGGCTGTGCTCTGTATATAGTCAGTGTATAGGGGGCACACTGCTGTATACTCTGCTGTATTGGATGTGCTGTGTCAGACTCCAGATTTAAAAGTGGCTGTGCTCTGTATATAGTCAGTGTATAGGGGGCACACTGCTGTATGCTGCGCTGTACTCTGCTGTATTGGCTGTGCTGTGTCAGACTCCAGACTTACAAGTGGCTGTGCTCTGTATATAGTCAGTGTATAGGGGGGCACGTTGCTGTATGCTGCGCTGTACTCTGCTGTATTGGATGTGCTGTATCAGACTCCAGACTTACAAGTGGTTGTGCTTTGTATATGGTCAGTGTATAGGGGGCATGCTGCTGTATGCTGCGCTGTACTCTGCTGTGCGGTACTATTGGCTGTGCTGTGTCAGACTTCAGACTTAAAAGTGTCTGTGCTCTGTATGTAGTCAGTGTATAGGGGGAACGCTGCTGTATGCTGCGCTGTACTCTGCTGTGTTGGCAGTGCTGTGTCAGACTCCATACTTAAAAGTGGCTGTACTCTGTACTGTGTATAGTCAGTGTTTAGGGGACAAGCTGCTGTATGCTGTGCTGGACTCTGCTGAATTGACTGTGCTGTGTCAGACTCCAGACTTACAAGTGGCTGTGCTCTGTATATTGTCAATGTAAAGGAGGCACGCTGCTGTATGCTGTACTGTACTCTGCTGTATTGGCTGTGCTGTGTCAGACTCTAGACTTACAAGTGGCTGTCCTCTGTATATAGCCAGTGTATAGGGGGCACGCTGCTGTATGCTGTGCTGTACTCTGCTGTATTGGATATGCTCTGTCAGACTCCAGAGTTACAAGTGGCTGTGCTTTATATATGGTCAGTATTTAGGGGGCATGCTGCTGTATGCTGCGCTGTACTCTGCTGTAAATTGGCTATGCTGTGTCAGACTCCAGACTTAAAAGTGGCTGTGCTTTGTATGTAGTCAGTGTATAGGGGGAACGCTGCTGTATGCTGCGCTGTACTCTGCTGTGTTGGCTGTGCTGTGTCAGACTCCATACTTAAAAGTGTCTGTGCTCTGTACTGTGTATAGTCAGTGCATAGGGGGCACTCTGCTGTATGCTGTGCTGTACTCTGCTGTATTGGCTATGCTGTGTCAGACTCCAGACTTACAAGTGACTGTGCTCTGTACTGTGTGTAGTCAGTGTATAGGGGACACACTGCTGTATGCTGTGCTGGACTCTGCTATTTTGGCTGTGCTGTGTGAGACTCCAGACTTCAAAGTGGCTGTGCTCTGTACTGTGTATAGTCAGAGTATAGGGGACACGCTGCTGTATGGTGCACTGGACCCTGTTGTATTGGCTGTGCTGTGTAGACTCCAGACTTACAAGTGGCTTCAATAACTTTCTACTCATTTTAATTACTATGCCTGCTATTTTAATTTTAGATTTTTTATGTAGAGACAAAATAGGAATGGTCCATAACTGCTTTGCAGTGCCTTGTGCAGTGGCAAACATTGCACCACCCTAGTTACGGCCCTGTTTCAATATAAAACACTCTTACCTACATACAAGGCTATTAACCAAACTGCACCAACATACCTGTACATCTCTTCACTCATCTCAAAATATTTTCCTACCTGACCTCTCTCTCCACTCTGCACAAGATCTGCGTCTCTCATCGTTACTTGCTCCCACTCAAAATTACATGACTTTATGTGGGCTGCGCCCACTCTGTGGAATGCCCTCCCCACGCACAATAAAACTCACCTCTAGTCTGCAAACCTTTAAACGTTCCCTGAAAACTCACCTCTTCAGGCAAGCCTATCAAATTACGGACCCACCCACATAACCTTCATTACTTCCCTATCTAATTACATCCTCTCTGTACAGTCCACACAACCTCACATATTTTGTCTTTTTTTACTTTCACACCCTCCTGACCCTTCTCCAACTTTGCTGGGGGAGCATTTCAAACAGCCCTTTAAGAACCTAGCAATCTGGTGTACCATTATGCAATAGGTAGCATCTATCCTTGTGTATCAATGCCTAGTTCCCTGGAGATTGTAAGCTTGCGAGCAGGGCCCTCCTACCTATATGTCTGTCTGTTTTTGCCCAGTTTTGTTCTATTACTGTTGTTCCAATTGTAAAACGCAACGCAATATGCTGCGCTATATAAGAAACTGTTACTAAATAAGTGAGGTACATTATGAAGTAAAAAACAGATGTTGTCAAATAAGTGATAGATAACTTTAGGGCAATTCCGCCAATCAGTGAATAACTCTGCTGACCACATTCAATTAAGCAGGATAAATGAGGAGCCAAGCAATGACTGGGTATTAGTTAGAGTAATCTGTGTTAAATAGACTGGGTTTTGATGAGTGTGTAATGACTGTAAGCCATTCATAGCTGTTTCCAAATTAAAACTCCTGAAAGCAAAATCTACAGGCAATACCTTAGAATGGAGCTGAAAGTGCAGTTATACTAAAACCAAATCTACTAAGTAACAATACAGGCCCATCTCAAGTTATGAGGAGGCATTCCATATGCCGGCTGTCGGGATCCCGGCGCTCAGCATAAATAGCGTCGCACCACCGTGCCCACAGCGTGGCAAACGCAGCAAACCCACAAGGGGCTCTTTTGTGCTTGCCCCACTGACGGCGCCGGTATGCTGGGCGTCGGTATCCCAACCGTCGGTATAAGGTAGTACACCCCAACTTATGCTAACATTACTATAATTACTGTTTAGAAGGAATGGCCGGGAGGCTCCCGAAAATCGGGTGGCCCTCCCGGCCCCCCGGAAAGGTGGACAAGCCTCCCGCTTTCCATGCTGCCCCTCCACGACCCTCCTCGGCTGCCCGCAGCAGAGAACTAGTGGGTGGTCCAAGGGGGTCCGATGACGCGATTCGCACTGAATCGCGTCATCGTAGCTCCGCCCCCTGCTATACAGCGCCTCTTTTCTCGACACTGCATAGTGGGGGGGGCGGAGCCACGATGACGCAATCTGATGCCACGCCCCCAGACTGTCCACTACCCTGTTGGCCACGCCCCGGAACACCCATCCTGCTGCCGGCCACACCCCCATGCATCTACAACGCTGTCTCCTCCCGGAGGAGGGGGCAGCAAAGTAGGTAAGTATGCATTGGATGAGCTGAGACCTCTACTTAGTCATTATTGCGTCATTACTCCCCAATTTTTCAGCGTAAACTTAATCAGCGACATCACAAGCACCTGTGCACAAGTAGTATGATCAAACTGACTGAGGTACTAATTAAATCACCAGTGCTCAAGCATGAAAAACCTTTAAACTTGGACTTTTAAGCAAGACATGCACTATACAGCCATCTGGAAGACCATCTGTCCAATCTGGTCGGTGGAAATAGGGTTCAGGTAATGTATGGGGACAAATGACAAAGCACCATTTGCTACCGAACACAGGAAATTGAACAGATGGTCTGTTAGACCATTGTATAGAGCAGTGGTTCTCAAACTTGGTCCTCAGGACCCCACACGGTTCACGTTTTCCATGTCACCTAGCAGCTGCACTGTGTATCACCAACTGTCACATTTCAAAAATCTACAAGTGACCTGCAAAACATGAACCGTGTGGGGTCCTGAGGACCGAGTTTGAGAACCTGTGGTATAGAGTATGCCCAGCTTTAAGGTACATTTAGGATCAAATTTGCGAACCAGTGATTTTTATACAGGTGGTTTCCCTATCAAATCAGTAAAGAGTAAAAAAAAGTTTTGTTGGGCCGATTTATCACCCTCCTCATCTGAGGGTGCGGATGCGCTGTGATAATATTGTCCCAATCCGCTATAATTGATTACATTGCATAGATTTATCAATTATCACAATTGCGAGAAAGCTCTGTCCCTGCGATGCCTCTCCGGCACCAAATCGGGGTATTTTTCAGAAAAATACCCTGATTATGTGCTGTGCATGTGCTGCCTGACATCACCGCTGCTACCACCACCGCCTGCACCCGTCATGACGACCCCCCACTGACTGTGATCATACTCACCAACACCCGGGGATAGGTTATGGGGCTGCTGGTCATAGGGGCTCCCTGCTGCCGTGACCTCCGGTGCTGTAAAGTGAGCTGACGTTTTGCAGCTTCACTTTACTGCATCGGTGGTCACAGGAGCAGCAGAGAGCCCTGATGACCGACAGCCCGCACCAGGGCACTGGACAATGGTCCTTGGGTAGGTGACTATGATTTAATTTTTTTATTTTTTTAACTGTGATCAGCCTGTGTGTCCATCGTACACACATAGCTGATCACACTGGCCGGGTCCCCGCTCCACTATCTCTGCCAGGGGGAAGAGAAAGCTGTGCAGGGTTACAGGATTCACAGTGAGCCCTGATTACGTCAGCTGAAGTTGCGGTATTCGGTCAGCCATCTGAATCTGCTCCAAAAGCCCTTTAATACCTTCAGATGATACTAAAATAATGTGAAAAGGGTGTGAAAGCAGAAAACAGAAAACACCCTTTTTCACAATATTTCAGTAAAAAAATTTTTTAATAAATATGTCCATTAGAGGTTTTTTTGCTTTTTTTCTGCTTTCTTAGATACTTAGAAACATAGAATATCACGGCTGATAAGAAAATATGGCCCATCTAGTCTGCCCATTACACGGACACACTAGGGTTAATTTTTAACGAGAGCCAGACAACCTACCTGTATATTTCTGGCTTGTGGGAGGAAACCGTAGCATCCGGAGGAATCCCACGCAAGGACAGGTAGTGGCGCAGAGAGAGGGGGTACTCTCAGTGGTACAAGTAAAAATATTTTCTTAGCGGTACGGAGTGCCGAAAAATGCAACAATGCGATGGAAAGACCTGTTTTTGTCTCGGGTGTATCTAAAGCTCCATGGAATTCTGATTCATGGGGAAGGAAAATATCATGTGGGAAGGGGTAGCAATTGATTTACCGACGGATACAATACCGATGTGTCATAATTAGTGATGTGCACCGGACATTTTTCGGGTTCTGTGTTTTGGTTTTGGATTCGGTTCCGCGGCCGCGTTTTGGATTCGGACGCGTTTTGGCAAAACCACCCTGAAAATTTTTTGTCGGATTCGGGTGTGTTTTGGATTCGTTTTTTTTTTTTACAAAAAACCCTCAAAAACAGTTTAAATCATAGAATTTGGGGGTAATTTTGATCCCATAGTATTATTAACCTCAATAACCATAATTTACACTCATTTTCAGTAGAGATGAGCGGGTTCGGTTCCTCGGAATCCGAACCCGCCCGAACTTCAGGTTTTTTTACACGGGTCCGAGCGACTCGGATCTTCCCGCCTTGCTCGGTTAACCCGAGCGCGCCCGAACGTCATCATCCCGCTGTCGGATTCTCGCGAGGCTCGGATTCTATCGCGAGACTCGGATTCTATATAAGGAGCCGCGCGTCGCCGCCATTTTCACACGTGCATTGAGATTGATAGGGAGAGGACGTGGCTGGCGTCCTCTCCGTTTATAGAGAAGAGAGTGAGACTAGAGTAGAGAGAGACACAGTATTTACTTTAGTAATTTTGGGGAGCATTAGGAGGAGTACTTCTACTTGCTGAAGTGATAGTGTGACTGTATATCTGACTTGTGGGGGAGACAGTGGGGAGCAGTTAGAGTCTGAGAGCAAGAGTACATATTTTAACGTACAGTGCACACTTTTGCTGCCAGAGTGCCACACTGCCATTGTGACCACACTGACCACCAGTATATATTGTGATTGTCTGCTTAGGAGTACTACTTGCAAGTTGCTGATAGTGTGACCAGTGACCTGACCACCAGTTTAATTAATCACCACCAGTTTAATATATATATATATAATTGCATATAATATATATATAATTGTATACCACCTACCCGTGTTTTTTTTTTCTTTCTTCTTGATACATACGACTATAGTAGCTTACTGTAGCAGTCTGCGGTGCTGCTGAGCTGACAGTGTCCAGCAGGTCCGTCATCAGTCATTACATAATAAATATATATACCTGTCCGGCTGCAGTACTAGTGATATTATATATATATATATATATATATATTAATTTCATCTCATTATCATCCAGTCTATATTAGCAGCAGACACAGTACGGTAGTCCACGGCTGTAGCTACCTCTGTGTCGGCAGTCGCTGGTCCATCCATAATTGTATACCACCTACCCGTGGTTTTTTTTTTCTTTCTTCTTGATACATACTACTATAGTAGCTTACTGTAGCAGTCTGCGGTGCTGCTGAGCTGACAGTGTCCAGCAGGTCCGTCATCAGTCATTACATAATAAATATATATACCTGTCCGGCTGCAGTACTAGTGATATTATATATATATATATATATTAATTTCATCTCATTATCATCCAGTCTATATTAGCAGCAGACACAGTACGGTAGTCCACGGCTGTAGCTACCTCTGTGTCGGCAGTCGCTGGTCCATCCATAATTGTATACCACCTACCCGTGGTTTTTTTTTTTTTCATTCTTCTTGATACATACTACTATAGTAGCTTACTGTAGCAGTCTGCGGTGCTGCTGAGCTGACAGTGTCCAGCAGGTCCGTCATCAGTCATTACATAATAAATATATATACCTGTCCGGCTGCAGTACTAGTGATATTATATATATATATATTAATTTCATCTCATTATCATCCAGTCTATATTAGCAGCAGACACAGTACGGTAGTCCACGGCTGTAGCTACCTCTGTGTCGGCAGTCGCTGGTCCATCCATAATTGTATACCACCTACCCGTGGGTTTTTTTTTTCTTTTTCTTCTTGATACATACTACTATAGTAGCTTACTGTAGCAGTCTGCGGTGCTGCTGAGCTGACAGTGTCCAGCAGGTCCGTCATCAGTCATTACATAATAAATATATATACCTGTCCGGCTGCAGTACTAGTGATATTATATATATATATATATATATTAATTTCATCTCATTATCATCCAGTCTATATTAGCAGCAGACACAGTACGGTAGTCCACGGCTGTAGCTACCTCTGTGTCGGCAGTCGCTGGTCCATCCATAATTGTATACCACCTACCCGTGTTTTTTTTTTCTTTCTTCTTGATACATACTACTATAGTAGCTTACTGTAGCAGTCTGCGGTGCTGCTGAGCTGACAGTGTTCAGCAGGTCCGTCATCAGTCATTACATAATAAATATATATACCTGTCCGGCTGCAGTACTAGTGATATTATATATATATATATTAATTTCATCTCATTATCATCCAGTCTATATTAGCAGCAGACACAGTACGGTAGTCCACGGCTGTAGCTACCTCTGTGTCGGCAGTCGCTGGTCCATCCATAATTGTATACCACCTACCCATGGGTTTTTTTTTCTTTCTTCTTGATACATACTACTATAGTAGCTTACTGTAGCAGTCTGCGGTGCTGCTGAGCTGACAGTGTCCAGCAGGTCCGTCATCAGTCATTACATAATAAATATATATACCTGTCCGGCTGCAGTACTAGTGATATTATATATATATATATTAATTTCATCTCATTATCATCCAGTCTATATTAGCAGCAGACACAGTACGGTAGTCCACGGCTGTAGCTACCTCTGTGTCGGCAGTCGCTGGTCCATCCATAATTGTATACCACCTACCCGTGTTTTTTTTTTTCTTTCTTCTTGATACATACTACTATAGTAGCTTACTGTAGCAGTCTGCGGTGCTGCTGAGCTGACAGTGTCCAGCAGGTCCGTCATCAGTCATTACATAATAAATATATATACCTGTCCGGCTGCAGTACTAGTGATATTATATATATATATATATATATAAATTTCATCTCATTATCATCCAGTCTATATTAGCAGCAGACACAGTACGGTAGTCCACGGCTGTAGCTACCTCTGTGTCGGCAGTCGCTGGTCCATCCATAATTGTATACCACCTACCCGTGGTTTTTTTCTTTTCTTCTTGATACATACTACTATAGTAGCTTACTGTAGCAGTCTGCGGTGCTGCTGAGCTGACAGTGTCCAGCAGGTCCATCATCAGTCATTACATAATAAATATATATACCTGTCCGGCTGCAGTACTAGTGATATTATATATATATATATATATATATATATATTAATTTCATCTCATTATCATCCAGTCTATATTAGCAGCAGACACAGTACGGTAGTCCACGGCTGTAGCTACCTCTGTGTCGGCAGTCGCTGGTCCATCCATAATTGTATACCACCTACCCGTGTTTTTTTTTTCTTTCTTCTTGATACATACTACTATAGTAGCTTACTGTAGCAGTCTGCGGTGCTGCTGAGCTGACAGTGTTCAGCAGGTCCGTCATCAGTCATTACATAATAAATATATATACCTGTCCGGCTGCAGTACTAGTGATATTATATATATATATATTAATTTCATCTCATTATCATCCAGTCTATATTAGCAGCAGACACAGTACGGTAGTCCACGGCTGTAGCTACCTCTGTGTCGGCAGTCGCTGGTCCATCCATAATTGTATACCACCTACCCATGGGTTTTTTTTTCTTTCTTCTTGATACATACTACTATAGTAGCTTACTGTAGCAGTCTGCGGTGCTGCTGAGCTGACAGTGTCCAGCAGGTCCGTCATCAGTCATTACATAATAAATATATATACCTGTCCGGCTGCAGTACTAGTGATATTATATATATATATATTAATTTCATCTCATTATCATCCAGTCTATATTAGCAGCAGACACAGTACGGTAGTCCACGGCTGTAGCTACCTCTGTGTCGGCAGTCGCTGGTCCATCCATAATTGTATACCACCTACCCGTGGTTTTTTTTTTCTTTCTTCTTGATACATACTACTATAGTAGCTTACTGTAGCAGTCTGCGGTGCTGCTGAGCTGACAGTGTCCAGCAGGTCCGTCATCAGTCATTACATAATAAATATATATACCTGTCCGGCTGCAGTACTAGTGATATTATATATATATATATATATATATATAAATTTCATCTCATTATCATCCAGTCTATATTAGCAGCAGACACAGTACGGTAGTCCACGGCTGTAGCTACCTCTGTGTCGGCAGTCGCTGGTCCATCCATAATTGTATACCACCTACCCGTGGTTTTTTTCTTTTCTTCTTGATACATACTACTATAGTAGCTTACTGTAGCAGTCTGCGGTGCTGCTGAGCTGACAGTGTCCAGCAGGTCCATCATCAGTCATTACATAATAAATATATATACCTGTCCGGCTGCAGTACTAGTGATATTATATATATATATATATATATATATATTAATTTCATCTCATTATCATCCAGTCTATATTAGCAGCAGACACAGTACGGTAGTCCACGGCTGTAGCTACCTCTGTGTCGGCAGTCGCTGGTCCATCCATAATTGTATACCACCTACCCGTGTTTTTTTTTTTTTTCTTTCTTCTTGATACATACTACTATAGTAGCTTACTGTAGCAGTCTGCGGTGCTGCTGAGCTGACATTGTCCAGCAGGTCCGTCATCAGTCATTACATAATAAATATATATACCTGTCCGGCTGCAGTACTAGTGATATTATATATATATATATATATATATATTAATTTCATCTCATTATCATCCAGTCTATATTAGCAGCAGACACAGTACGGTAGTCCACGGCTGTAGCTACCTCTGTGTCGGCAGTCGCTGGTCCATCCATAATTGTATACCACCTACCCGTGTTTTTTTTTTTTCTTTCTTCTTGATACATACTACTATAGTAGCTTACTGTAGCAGTCTGCGGTGCTGCTGAGCTGACAGTGTCCAGCAGGTCCGTCATCAGTCATTACATAATAAATATATATATACCTGTCCGGCTGCAGTACTAGTGATGTTATATATATATATATTAATTTCATCTCATTATCATCCAGTCTATATTAGCAGCAGACACAGTACGGTAGTCCACGGCTGTAGCTACCTCTGTGTCGGCAGTCGCTGGTCCATCCATAATTGTATACCACCTACCCGTGGGTTTTTTTTTCTTTCTTCTTGATACATACTACTATAGTAGCTTACTGTAGCAGTCTGCGGTGCTGCTGAGCTGACAGTGTCCAGCAGGTCCGTCATCAGTCATTACATAATAAATATATATACCTGTCCGGCTGCAGTACTAGTGATATTATATATATATATATATATATATTAATTTCATCTCATTATCATCCAGTCTATATTAGCAGCAGACAGAGTACGGTAGTCCACGGCTGTAGCTACCTCTGTGTCGGCAGTCGCTGGTCCATCCATAATTGTATACCACCTACCCGTGTTTTTTTTTTTTCTTTCTTCTTGATACATACTACTATAGTAGCTTACTGTAGCAGTCTGCGGTGCTGCTGAGCTGACAGTGTCCAGCAGGTCCGTCATCAGTCATTACATAATAAATATATATACCTGTCCGGCTGCAGTACTAGTGATATTATATATATATATATATATATATTAATTTCATCTCATTATCATCCAGTCTATATTAGCAGCAGACACAGTACGGTAGTCCACGGCTGTAGCTACTTCTGTGTCGGCAGTCGCTGGTCCATCCATAATTGTATACCACCTACCCGTGGTTTTTTTTTTTTCTTCTTGATACATACTACTATAGTAGCTTACTGTAGCAGTCTGCGGTGCTGCTGAGCTGACAGTGTCCAGCAGGTCCATCATCAGTCATTACATAATAAATATATATACCTGTCCGGCTGCAGTACTAGTGATATTATATATATATATATATTAATTTCATCTCATTATCATCCAGTCTATATTAGCAGCAGACACAGTACGGTAGTCCACGGCTGTAGCTACCTCTGTGTCGGCAGTCGCTGGTCCATCCATAAGTATACTAGTATCCATCCATCTCCATTGTTTACCTGAGGTGCCTTTTAGTTGTGCCTATTAAAATATGGAGAACAAAAATGTTGAGGTTCCAAAATTAGGGAAAGATCAAGATCCACTTCCACCTCGTGCTGAAGCTGCTGCCACTAGTCATGGCCGAGACGATGAAATGCCAGCAACGTCGTCTGCCAAGGCCGATGCCCAATGTCATAGTACAGAGCATGTAAAATCCAAAACACCAAATATCAGTAAAAAAAGGACTCCAAAATCTAAAATAAAATTGTCGGAGGAGAAGCGTAAACTTGCCAATATGCCATTTACCACACGGAGTGGCAAGGAACGGCTGAGGCCCTGGCCTATGTTCATGGCTAGTGGTTCAGCTTCACATGAGGATGGAAGCACTCAGCCTCTCGCTAGAAAAATGAAAAGACTCAAGCTGGCAAAAGCACCGCAAAGAACTGTGCGTTCTTCGAAATCCCAAATCCACAAGGAGAGTCCAATTGTGTCGGTTGCGATGCCTGACCTTCCCAACACTGGACGTGAAGAGCATGCGCCTTCCACCATTTGCACGCCCCCTGCAAGTGCTGGAAGGAGCACCCGCAGTCCAGTTCCTGATAGTCAGATTGAAGATGTCAGTGTTGAAGTACACCAGGATGAGGAGGGTATGGGTGTTGCTGGCGCTGGGGAGGAAATTGACAAGGAGGATTCTGATGGTGAGGTGGTTTGTTTAAGTCAGGCACCCGGGGAGACACCTGTTGTCCGTGGGAGGAATAGGGCCGTTGACATGCCTGGTGAAAATACCAAAAAAATCAGCTCTTCGGTGTGGAAGTATTTCACCAGAAATGCGGACAACATTTGTCAAGCCGTGTGTTGCCTTTGTCAAGCTGTAATAAGTAGGGGTAAGGACGTTAACCACCTCGGAACATCCTCCCTTATACGTCACCTGCAGCGCATTCATAATAAGTCAGTGACAAGTTCAAAAACTTTGGGCGACAGCGGAAGCAGTCCACTGACCAGTAAATCCCTTCCTCTTGTAACCAAGCTCACGCAAACCACCCCACCAACTCCCTCAGTGTCAATTTCCTCCTTCCCCAGGAATGCCAATAGTCCTGCAGGCCATGTCACTGGCAATTCTGACGAGTCCTCTCCTGCCTGGGATTCCTCCGATGCATCCTTGCGTGTAACGCCTACTGCTGCTGGCGCTGCTGTTGTTGCTGCTGGGAGTCGATGGTCATCCCAGAGGGGAAGTCGTAAGCCCACTTGTACTACTTCCAGTAAGCAATTGACTGTCCAACAGTCCTTTGCGAGGAAGATGAAATATCACAGCAGTCATCCTGTTGCAAAGCGGATAACTGAGGCCTTGACAACTATGTTGGTGTTAGACGTGCGTCCGGTATCCGCCGTTAGTTCACAGGGAACTAGACAATTTCTTGAGGTAGTGTGCCCCCGTTACCAAATACCATCTAGGTTCCACTTCTCTAGGCATGCGATACCGAGAATGTACACAGACCTCAGAAAAAGACTCACCAGTGTCCTAAAAAATGCAGTTGTACCCAATGTCCACTTAACCACGGACATGTGGACAAATGGAGCAGGGCAGGGTCAGGACTATATGACTGTGACAGCCCACTGGGTAGATGTATGGACTCCCGCCGCAAGAACAGCAGCGGCGGCACCAGTAGCAGCATCTCGCAAACGCCAACTCTTTCCTAGGCAGGCTACGCTTTGTATCACCGGTTTCCAGAATACGCACACAGCTGAAAACCTCTTACGGCAACTGAGGAAGATCATCGCGGAATGGCTTACCCCAATTGGACTCTCCTGTGGATTTGTGGCATCGGACAACGCCAGCAATATTGTGTGTGCATTAAATATGGGCAAATTCCAGCACGTCCCATGTTTTGCACATACCTTGAATTTGGTGATGCAGAATTTTTAAAAAAACGACAGGGGCGTGCAAGAGATGCTGTCGGTGGCCCGACGAATTGCGGGACACTTTCGGCGTACAGGCACCACGTACAGAAGACTGGAGCACCACCAAAAACGCCTGAACCTGCCCTGCCATCATCTGAAGCAAGAAGTGGTAACGAGGTGGAATTCAACCCTATATATGCTTCAGAGGTTGGAGGAGCAGCAAAAGGCCATTCAAGCCTATACAATTGAGCACGATATAGGAGGTGGAATGTACCTGTCTCAAGCGCAGTGGAGAATGATTTCAACGTTGTGCAAGGTTCTGCAACCTTTTGAACTTGCCACACGTGAAGTCAGTTCAGACACTGCCAGCCTGAGTAAGGTCATTCCCCTCATCAGGCTTTTGCAGAAGAAGCTGGAGGCATTGAAGGAGGAGCTAAAAGGGAGCGATTCCGCTAGGCATGTGGGACTTGTGGATGGAGCCCTTAATTCGCTTAACAAGGATTCACGGGTGGTCAATCTGTTGAAATCAGAGCACTACATTTTGGCCACCGTGCTCGATCCTAGATTTAAAACCTACCTTGGATCTCTCTTTCCGGCAGACACAAGTCTGCTGGGGTTCAAAGACCTGCTGGTGACAAAATTGTCAAGTCAAGCGGAACGCGACCTGTCAACATCTCCTCCTTCACATTCTCCCGCAACTGGGGGTGCGAGGAAAAGGCTCAGAATTCCGAGCCCACCCGCTGGCGGTGATGCAGGGCAGTCTGGAGCGACTGCTGATGCTGACATCTGGTCCGGACTGAAGGACCTGACAACGATTACGGACATGTCGTCTACTGTCACTGCATATGATTCTCTCCCCATTGAAAGAATGGTGGAGGATTATATGAGTGACCGCATCCAAGTAGGCACGTCAGACAGTCCGTACTTATACTGGCAGGAAAAAGAGGCAATTTGGAGGCCCTTGCACAAACTGGCTTTATTCTACCTAAGTTGACCTCCCACAAGTGTGTACTCCGAAAGAGTGTTTAGTGCCGCCGCTCACCTTGTCAGCAATCGGCGTACGAGGTTACTTCCAGAAAATGTGGAGAAGATGATGTTCATTAAAATTAATTATAATCAATTCCTCCGTGGAGACATTGACCAGCAGCAATTGCCTCCACAAAGTACACAGGGAGCTGAGATGGTGGATTCCAGTGGGGACGAATTGATAATCTGTGAGGAGCGGGATGTACACGGTGATATATCGGAGGATGATGATGAGGTGGACATCTTGCCTCTGTAGAGCCAGTTTGTGCAAGGAGAGATTAATTGCTTCTTTTTCGGTGGGGGTCCAAACCAACCCGTCATTTCAGTCACAGTCGTGTGGCAGACCCTGTCACTGAAATGATGGGTTGGTTAAAGTGTGCATGTCCTGTTTATACAACATAAGGGTGGGTGGGAGGGCCCAAGGACAATTCCATCTTGCACCTCTTTTTTTCTTTCATTTTTATTTGCGTCATGTGCTGTTTGGGGAGTGTTTTTTGGAAGGGCCATCCTGCGTGACACTGCAGTGCCACTCCTAGATGGGCCAGGTGTTTGTGTCGGCCACTAGGGTCGCTTAGCTTACTCACACAGCTACCTCATTGCGCCTCTTTTTTTCTTCTTTGCGTCATGTGCTGTTTGGGGAGTGTTTTTTGGAAGGGCCATCCTGCGTGACACTGCAGTGCCACTCCTAGATGGGCCAGGTGTTTGTGTCGGCCACTAGGGTCGCTTATCTTACTCACACAGCTACCTCATTGCGCCTCTTTTTTTCTTTGCGTCATGTGCTGTTTGGGGAGTGTTTTTTGGAAGGGCCATCCTGCGTGACACTGCAGTGCCACTCCTAGATGGGCCAGGTGTTTGTGTCGGCCACTAGGGTCGCTTATCTTACTCACACAGCTACCTCATTGCGCCTCTTTTTTTCTTTGCATCATGTGCTGTTTGGGGAGTGTTTTTTGGAAGGGCCATCCTGCGTGACACTGCAGTGCCACTCCTAGATGGGCCAGGTGTTTGTGTCGGCCACTAGGGTCGCTTATCTTACTCACACAGCTACCTCATTGCGCCTCTTTTTTTCTTTGCGTCATGTGCTGTTTGGGGAGTGTTTTTTGGAAGGGCCATCCTGCGTGACACTGCAGTGCCACTCCTAGATGGGCCAGGTGTTTGTGTCGGCCACTAGGGTCGCTTATCTTACTCACACAGCTACCTCATTGCGCCTCTTTTTTTCTTTGCGTCATGTGCTGTTTGGGGAGTGTTTTTTGGAAGGGCCATCCTGCGTGACACTGCAGTGCCACTCCTAGATGGGCCAGGTGTTTGTGTCGGCCACTAGGGTCGCTTATCTTACTCACACAGCTACCTCATTGCGCCTCTTTTTTTCTTTGCGTCATGTGCTGTTTGGGGAGTGTTTTTTGGAAGGGCCATCCTGCGTGACACTGCAGTGCCACTCCTAGATGGGCCAGGTGTTTGTGTCGGCCACTAGGGTCGCTTATCTTACTCACACAGCTACCTCATTGCGCCTCTTTTTTTCTTTGCGTCATGTGCTGTTTGGGGAGTGTTTTTTGGAAGGGCCATCCTGCGTGACACTGCAGTGCCACTCCTAGATGGGCCAGGTGTTTGTGTCGGCCACTAGGGTCGCTTATCTTACTCACACAGCTACCTCATTGCGCCTCTTTTTTTCTTTGCGTCATGTGCTGTTTGGGGAGTGTTTTTTGGAAGGGCCATCCTGCGTGACACTGCAGTGCCACTCCTAGATGGGCCAGGTGTTTGTGTCGGCCACTAGGGTCGCTTATCTTACTCACACAGCTACCTCATTGCGCCTCTTTTTTTCTTTGCGTCATGTGCTGTTTGGGGAGTGTTTTTTGGAAGGGCCATCCTGCGTGACACTGCAGTGCCACTCCTAGATGGGCCAGGTGTTTGTGTCGGCCACTAGGGTCGCTTAGCTTACTCACACAGCTACCTCATTGCGCCTCTTTTTTTCTTTGCGTCATGTGCTGTTTGGTGAGTGTTTTTTGGAAGGGCCATCCTGCGTGACACTGCAGTGCCACTCCTAGATGGGCCAGGTGTTTGTGTCGGCCACTAGGGTCGCTTAGCTTACTCACACAGCTACCTCATTGCGCCTCTTTTTTTCTTCTTTGCGTCATGTGCTGTTTGGGGAGTGTTTTTTGGAAGGGCCATCCTGCGTGACACTGCAGTGCCACTCCTAGATGGGCCAGGTGTTTGTGTCGGCCACTAGGGTCGCTTATCTTACTCACACAGCTACCTCATTGCGCCTCTTTTTTTCTTTGCGTCATGTGCTGTTTGGGGAGTGTTTTTTGGAAGGGCCATCCTGCGTGACACTGCAGTGCCACTCCTAGATGGGCCAGGTGTTTGTGTCGGCCACTAGGGTCGCTTATCTTACTCACACAGCTACCTCATTGCGCCTCTTTTTTTCTTTGCGTCATGTGCTGTTTGGGGAGTGTTTTTTGGAAGGGCCATCCTGCGTGACACTGCAGTGCCACTCCTAGATGGGCCAGGTGTTTGTGTCGGCCACTAGGGTCGCTTATCTTACTCACACAGCTACCTCATTGCGCCTCTTTTTTTCTTTGCGTCATGTGCTGTTTGGGGAGTGTTTTTTGGAAGGGCCATCCTGCGTGACACTGCAGTGCCACTCCTAGATGGGCCAGGTGTTTGTGTCGGCCACTAGGGTCGCTTATCTTACTCACACAGCTACCTCATTGCGCCTCTTTTTTTCTTTGCGTCATGTGCTGTTTGGGGGGTGTTTTTTGGAAGGGCCATCCTGCGTGACACTGCAGTGCAACTCCTAGATGGGCCAGGTGTTTGTGTCGGCCACTAGGGTCGCTTATCTTACTCACACAGCTACCTCATTGCGCCTCTTTTTTTCTTTGCGTCATGTGCTGTTTGGGGAGTGTTTTTTGGAAGGGCCATCCTGCGTGACACTGCAGTGCCACTCCTAGATGGGCCAGGTGTTTGTGTCGGCCACTAGGGTCGCTTATCTTACTCACACAGCTACCTCATTGCGCCTCTTTAATTCTTTGCGTCATGTGCTGTTTGGGGAGTGTTTTTTGGAAGGGCCATCCTGCGTGACACTGCAGTGCCACTCCTAGATGGGCCAGGTGTTTGTGTCGGCCACTAGGGTCGCTTATCTTAATCACACAGCTACCTCATTGCGCCTCTTTTTTTCTTTGCGTCATGTGCTGTTTGGGGAGTGTTTTTTGGAAGGGCCATCCTGCGTGACACTGCAGTGCCACTCCTAGATGGGCCAGGTGTTTGTGTCGGCCACTAGGGTCGCTTATCTTACTCACACAGCTACCTCATTGCGCCTCTTTTTTTCTTTGCGTCATGTGCTGTTTGGGGAGTGTTTTTTGGAAGGGCCATCCTGCGTGACACTGCAGTGCCACTCCTAGATGGGCCAGGTGTTTGTGTCGGCCACTAGGGTCGCTTAGCTTAGTCATCCAGCGACCTCGGTGCAAATTTTAGGACTAAAAATAATATTGTGAGGTGTGAGGTATTCAGAATAGACTGAAAATGAGTGGAAATTATGGTTTTTGAGGTTAATAATACTTTGGGATCAAAATGACCCCCAAATTCTATGATTTAAGCTGTTTTTTAGTGTTTTTTGAAAAAAACACCCGAATCCAAAACACACCCGAATCCGACAAAAAAAATTCTGTGAGGTTTTGCCAAAACGCGGTCGAACCCAAAACACGGCCGCGGAACCGAACCCAAAACCAAAACACAAAACCCGAAAAATTTCAAGTGCACATCTCTAATTTTCAGTCTATTCTGAACACCTCACACCTCACAATATTATTTTTAGTCCTAAAATTTGCACCGAGGTCGCTGGATGGCTAAGCTAACGACACAAGGGGCCGACACAAACACCTGGCCCATCTAGGAGTGGCAGAGCCGGCCCTAGCCAATTTGATGCCCTAGGCAAAATTTTGTCTGGTGCCCCCTAGCTCCGCCGCTAGTTCTGCATCTGTACCTGCAACGCTCAGGTAGTGGGGCCCACCGGGGGGTTACCCTGTGGGCCAGTTCAACTCTGCACAATGCCACACAGTAATGACCATAATACATATAATTCCACACAGTAAAGGAACCTTACACATATGCCCCACATTAGTAATGCCCATAATACACATAATGCCACACAGTAATGCACCTTACACATATGCCCCACATTAGTAATGCCCATAACACACATAATGCCACACAGTAATGCACCTTACACATATGCCCCACATTAGTAATGCCCATAATACACATATACTGCCACAGATACTGCCACACTTGCTGGTTATACAAAAAGATCAGTATCAAACATGTAGAAACTGTCCATTCTCTTCACTATTCAGTGTGTTTGCTGGTGTCTGTTACTCCCGTTAACTGCATGCACTTTACTTTATACTGTGGGAGTGATATGCTCTGCCCTCCAGTCTGATGTGTCCAAAAGTCACGCTGCGCTGATGTTTCATATAGAAATAGCACAACGCAACTTACTGACCACGTTACAGTGCTAGATGGCAGGGGAATTTTACGGTATGGACTGACTAGGAAATAAAGTGTGGGGAGAACACTGCCCATGTTATGTCCCTGCAGACACCTGGGGTTTGCACAGGGATAAGGGACACACACAGGATGGCAGGGTCCCCCTCCCCCATGTGCACAAGCAGTATAGGTGATGTCAGGTTTCTGTGAAGCAGTCTTCCAAAATACACATGTGTTATCATAAGAAGCCATACAGTAATAACCTTATATAGTCAGTAAAAATGTCACAGGTCCAGGAATTGCATTTACTGGGCTTCTGCTGTCTGTCTGAGGTCTCACAAGTCAGGGGCATTCAAGCATGTCGGAGGAAGTTTAAGGCACAGTGTACATTTTTTTTGACAAATGTAAACAGCAGTGTATACAAGTACTGATTGAATACATTTGGAAAGTAACAGTTAGTTTGCGGACTGTCCCTCTCAGCATGAGATGCTGCAGGGACATGCTTGGATGCCCCTAGACATGCTTGAATGCCCTAGGCAAATGCCTAGCCTGCCTATTGCTAAGGCCGGCTCTGAGGAGTGGCACTGCAGTGTCAGGCAGGATGGCACTTCAAAAAAATTGTCCCCAAACAGCACATGATGCAAAGAAAAAAAGAGGCGCACCAAGGTCGCTGTGTGACTAAGCTAAGCGACACAAGTGGCCGACACAAACACCTGGCCCATCTAGGAGTGGCACTGCAGTGTCAGGCAGAATGGCACTTCAAAAAAATAGTCCCCAAACAGCACATGATGCAAAGAAAAAAAGAGGTCCACCAAGGTCGCTGTGTGACTAAACTAAGCGACCCAAGTGGCCGACACAAACACCTGGCCCATCTAGGAGTGGCACTGCAGTGTCAGACAGGATGGCAGATTAAAAAAAATTGTCCCCAAACAGCACATGATGCAAAGAAAAAAAGAGGCGCAATGAGGTAGCTGTGTGACTAAGCTAAGTGACCCAAGTGGCCGACACAAACACCTGGCCCATCTAGGAGTGGCACTGCAGTGTCAGGCAGGATGGCACTTCAAAAAAATTGTCCCCAAACAGCACATGATGCAAAGAAAAAAAGAGGCGCACCAAGGTCGCTGTGTGACTAAGCTAAGCGACACAAGTGGCCGACACAAACACCTGGCCCATCTAGGAGTGGCACTGCAGTGTCAGGCAGGATGGCACTTCTAAAAAATTGTCCCCAAACAGCACATGATGCAAAGAAAAATGAAAGAAAAAAGAGGTGCAAGATGGAATTGTCCTTGGGCCCTCCCACCCACCCTTATGTTGTATAAACAGGACATGCACACTTTAACGAACCCATCATTTCAGCGACAGGGTCTGCCACACGACTGTGACTGAAATGACTGGTTGGTTTGGGCCACCACCAAAAAAAGAAGCAATCAATCTCTCCTTGCACATCCTCCGATTCCTCACCCCTTTCACTGTGTACATCCCCCTCCTCACAGATTATTAATTCGTCCCCACTGGAATCCACCATTTCAGGTCCCTGTCTACTTTCTGGAGGCAATTGCTGCTGGTGAATGTCTCCACGGAGGAATTGATTATAATTCATTTTGATGAACATCATCTTCTTTACATTTTCTGGAAGTAACCTCGTACGCCGATTGCTGACAAGGTGAGCGGCTGCACTAAACACTCTTTCGGAGTACACACTGGAGGGAGGGCAACTTAGGTAGAATAAAGCCAGTTTGAGCAAGGGCCTCCAAATTGCCTCTTTTTCCTGCCAGTATACGTACGGACTGTCTGACGTGCCTACTTGGATGCGGTCACTCATATAATCCTCCACCATTCTTTCAACGGTGAGAGAATCATATGCAGTGACAGTAGACGACATGTCAGTAATCATTGGCAGGTCCTTCAGTCCGGAACAGATGTCAGCACTCGCTCCAGACTGCCCTGCATCACCGCCAGCGGGTGGGCTCGGAATTCTTAGCCTTTTCCTCGCACCCCCAGTTGCGGGAGAATGTGAAGGAGGAGATGTTGACGGGTCACGTTCCACTTGACTTGACAATTTTCTCACCAGCAGGTCTTTGAACCTCTGCAGACTTGTGTCTGCCGGAAAGAGAGATACAACGTAGGTTTTAAATCTAGGATCGAGCACGGTGGCCAAAATGTAGTGCTCTGATTTCAACAGATTGACCACCCGTGAATCCTGGTTAAGCGAATTAAGGGCTCCATCCACAAGTCCCACATGCCTAGCGGAATCGCTCTGTTTTAGCTCCTCCTTCAATGTCTCCAGCTTCTTCTGCAAAAGCCTGATGAGGGGAATGACCTGACTCAGGCTGGCAGTGTCTGAACTGACTTTACGTGTGGCAAGTTCAAAGGGTTGCAGAACCTTGCACAACGTTGAAATCATTCTCCACTGCGCTTGAGTCAGGTGCATTCCCCCTCCTTTGCCTATATCGTGGCCAGATGTATAGGCTTGAATGGCGTTTTGCTGCTCCTCCATCCTCTGAAGCAAATAGAGGGTTGAATTCCACCTCGTTACCACCTCTTGCTTCAGATGATGGCAGGGCAGGTTCAGGAATGTTTGGTGGTTCTCCAGTCTTCGGCACGCGGTGGCTGAATGCCGAAAGTGGCCCGCAATTCTTCGGGCCACCGACAGCATCTCTTGCACGCCCCTGTCGTTTTTTAAATAATTCTGCACCACCAAGTTTAATGTATGTGCAAAACATGGGACGTGCTGAAATTTGCCCATATGTAATGCACGCACAATATTGGTTGCGTTGTCCGATGTCACAAATCCCCAGGAGAGTCCAATTGGGGTAAGCCATTCTGCGATGATGTTCCTTAGTTTCAGTAAGAGGTTGTCAGCTGTGTGCCTCTTCTGGAAAGCGGTGATACAAAGCGTAGCCTGCCTAGGAACGAGTTGGCGTTTGCGAGATGCTGCTACTGGTGCCGCCACTGCTGTTCTTGCTGCGGGAGGCAATACATCTACCCAGTGGGCTGTCACAGTCATATAGTCCTGAGTCTGCCCTGCTCCACTTGTCCACATGTCCGTGGTTAAGTGGACATTGGGTACAACTGCATTTTTTAGGACACTGGTGACTCTATTTCTGAGGTCTGTGTACATTTTCGGTATCGCCTGCCTAGAGAAATGGAACCTAGATGGTATTTGGTACCGGGGACACAGTACCTCAATCAAGTCTCTAGTTGCCTCTGAATTAACGGTGGATACCGGAACCACGTTTCTCACCGCCCAGGCTGCCAAGGCCTGAGTTATCCGCTTTGCAGTAGGATGACTGCTGTGATATTTCATCTTCCTCGCAAAGGACTGTTAGACAGTCAATTGCTTACTGGAAGTAGTACAAGTGGTCTTCCGACTTCCCCTCTGGGATGACGATCGACTCCCAGCAGCAACAACAGCAGCGCAAGCAGCAGTAGTCGTTACAGTCAAGGATGCATCGGAGGAATCCCAGGCAGGAGAGGACTCGACTTGACAGTGACATGGCCTGCAGGACTATTGGCTTTCCTGTGTAAGGAGGAAATTGACACTGAGGGAGTTGGTGGTGTGGTTTGCAGGAGCTTGGTTACAAGAGGAAGGGATTTAGTTGTCAGTGCAGAGGCGTCACCAGGTGTGGTGACACCCGGTGCGCGCCCCTGATGTACTGCCGCGATCGCGGCAAAAAAGGGGCGTGGCTGTACAGCTAGGGGGCGTGGCTTCACGGGGATACTGGTATCGTCACTCTGGGGGCGTGCCCAGCATCTCCGGAGATGCTGGGCTTCCCCCAGAGACGGTCTCAGTGTGCTGTCGGCTCCTCTGCTATGACAGGAGCCGGGTGCTGTAGCGGAATTTCACACTGCAGCACCTGGCTCCTGTCACTACGGAGGAGCTGACATTTGGTGTCACCCCCTCCAGGTGTCACACCCGGGTGCGGGCCGCACCCCCCGCACCCGCCTTGTGACGCCACTGTGTCAGTGGACTCCTTCCGCTGTCACCCAAAGTTTTTGAACTTGTCACTGACTTCTGATGAATGCGGTCCAGGTGACGTATAAGGGAGGATGTTCCTAGGTGGTTAACGTCCTTACCCCTACTTATTACAGCTTGACAAAGGCAACACACGGCTTGACACCTGTTGTCCGCATTTGTGTTGAATTAATTCCACACCGAAGAGCTGATTTTTTTTGTATTTTGACCAGGCATGTCAATGGCCATATTCGTCCCACGGACAACAGGTGTCTCCCCGGGTGCCTGACTTAAACAAACCACCTCACCATCAGAATCCTCCTTGTCAATTTCCTCCCCAGCGCCAGCAACACCCATATCCTCATCCTGGTGTACTTCAACAGTGACATCTTCAATTTGACTATCAGGAACTGGACTGCGGGTGCTCCTTCCAGCACTTGCAGGGGGCGTGCAAATGGTGGAAGGCGCAAGCTCTTCCCGTCCAGTGTTGGGAAGGTCAGGCAACGCAACCGACACAATTGGAATCTCCTTGTGGATTTGTGATTTAGGAGAACGCACAGTACTTTGCTGTGCTTTTGCCAGCTTAAGTCTTTTCATTTTTCTAGCGAGAGGATGAGTGCTTCCATCCTCATGTGAATCTGAACCACTAGCCATGAACATAGGCCAGGGCCTCAGCCGTTCCTTGCCACTCCGTGTCGTAAATGGCATATTGGCAAGTTTACGCTTCTCCTCAGACGCTTTCAATTTTGATTTTTGGGTCATTTTACTGAACTTTTGTTTTTTGGATTTTACATGCTCTCTACTATGACATTGGGCATCGGCCTTGGCAGACGACGTTGATGGCATTTCATCGTCTCGGCCATGACTAGTGGCAGCAGCTTCAGCACGAGGTGGAAGTGGATCTTGATCTTTCCCTATATTAACCTCCACATTTTTGTTCTCCATTTTTGAATGTGTGGAATTATATGCCAGTATCAATAGCAATGGCCTACTACTATATATACTGCGCACAACTGAAATGCACCACAGGTATGGATGGATAGTATACTTGACGACATAGAGGTAGGTACAGCAGTTGCCTACTGTACTGTAATGCTATATATTATATACTGGTGGTCAGCAAACTGTGCAAAACTGAAATGCACCACAGGTATGGATGAATAGTATACTTGACAACACAGAGGTAGGTACAGCAGTGGCCTACTGTACCGTACTGCTATATATTATATACTGGTGGTCAGCAAACTGTGCAAAACTGAAATGCACCACAGGTATGGATGGATAGTATACTTGACGACACAGAGGTAGGTACAGCAGTGGCCTACTGTACCGTAATGCTATATATTATATACTGGTGGTCAGCAAACTGTGCAAAAATGAATTGCACCACAGGTATGGATGGATAGTATACTTGACGACACAGAGGTAGGTACAGCAGTGGCCTACTGTACCGTAATGCTATATATTATATACTGGTGGTCAGCAAACTGTGCAAAAATGAAATGCACCACAGGTATGGATGGATAGTATACTTGACGACACAGAGGTAGGTACAGCAGTGGCCTACTGTATCGTACTGCTATATATTATATACTGGTGGTCAGCAAACTGTGCAAAACTGAAATGCACCACAGGTATGGATGGATAGTATACTTGACGACACAGAGGTAGGTACAGCAGTGGCCTACTGTACCGTAATGCTATATATTATATACTGGTCAGCAAACTGTGCAAAACTGAAATGCACCACAGGTATGGATGGATAGTATACTTGACGACACAGAGGTAGGTACAGCAGTGGCCTACTGTACCGTAATGCTATATATTATATACTGGTGGTCAGCAAACTATGCAAAAATGAAATGCACCACAGGTATGGATGGATAGTATACTTGACGACACAGAGGTAGGTACAGCAGTGGCCTACTGTACCGTAATGCTATATATTATATAGAGATGAGCGGATTCGGTTTTACTCGGTTTTACTCGGTTCTCAAAACGGCATCTTATTGGCTCACGGATGTCACGTGTTTTGGGTCAGCAAACTGTGCAAAAATGAAATGCACCACAGGTATGGATGGATAGTATACTTGACAACACAGAGGTAGGTACAGCAGTGGCCTACTGTACCGTAATGCTATATATTATATTGGTTGTCAGCAAACTGTGCAAAAATGAAATGCACCACAGGTATGGATGGATACTTGGATAGTATACTTGACGACACAGAGGTAGGTACAGCACTGGCCTACTGTACCGTAATGCTATATATTATATACTGGTGGTCAGCAAACTGTGCAAAACTGAAATGCACCACAGGTATGGATGGATAATATACTTGACGACACAGAGGTAGGTACAGCAGTGGCCTACTGTACCGTAATGCTATATATTATATACTGGTGGTCAGCAAACTGTGCAAAACTGAAATGCACCACAGGTATGGATGGATAGTATACTTGACGACACAGAGGTAGGTACAGCAGTGGCCTACTGTACCGTACTGCTATATATTATATACTGGTGGTCAGCAAACTGTGCAAAACTGAAATGCACCACAGGTATGGATGGATAGTATACTTGACGACACAGAGGTAGGTACAGCAGTGGCCTACTGTACCGTAATGCTATATATTATATACTGGTCAGCAAACTGTGCAAAACTGAAATGCACCACAGGTATGCATGGATAGTATACTTGACGACACAGAGGTAGGTACAGCAGTGGCCTACTGTACCGTAATGCTATATATTATATACTGGTGGTCAGCAAACTGTGCAAAAATGAAATGCACCACAGGTATGGATGGATAGTATACTTGACGACACAGAGGTAGGTACAGCAGTGGCCTACTGTACCGTAATGCTATATATTATATACTGGTGGTCAGCAAACTGTGCAAAACTGAAATGCACCACAGGTATGGATGGATAGTATACTTGACAACACAGAGGTAGGTACAGCAGTGGCCTACTGTACCGTAATGCTATATATTATATACTGGTTGTCAGCAAACTGTGCAAAAATGAAATGCACCACAGGTATGGATGGATAGTATACTTGACGACACAGAGGTAGGTACAGCAGTGGCCTACTGTACCATAATGCTATATATTATATACTGGTGGTCAGCAAACTGTGCAAAACTGAAATGCACCACAGGTATGGATGGATAGTATACTTGACGACACAGAGGTAAGTACAGCAGTGGCCTACTGTACCGTAATGCTATATATTATATACTGGTGGTCAGCAAACTGTGCATAACTGAAATGCACCACAGGTATGGATGGATAGTATACTTGACGACACAGAGGTAGGTACAGCAGTGGCCTACTGTACCGTAATGCTATATATTATATACTGGTGGTCAGCAAACTGTGCAAAACTGAAATGCACCACAGGTATGGATGGATAGTATACTTGACGATATAGAGGTAGGTACAGCAGTGGCCTTCTGTACCGTACTCCTATATATTATATACTGGTGGTCAGCAAAATTATGCACTGTACTCCTACTATATACTGTTTACAATGCAGCACAGATATGGAGTGTTTTTCAGGCAGACAACGTATACTGGTGGTCACTGGTCAGCAAAACTCTGCACTGTACTCCTCCTATATAATATTATACTGGTGGTCCCCAGTCCCCACAATAAAGCAGCACACTGAGCACAGATATGGAGTGTTTTTCAGGCAGACAACGTATACTGGTGGTCACTGTCAGCAAAACTCTGCACTGTACTCCTGCTATATAATACAGCTGCTCCCCACTCCCCACAATTAAGCAGTGTGAGCACAGATATATGCAGCACACTGAGCACAGATAAGGAGCGTTTTTTTCAGGCAGAGAACGGATAAAACTGGTGGTCACTGATCAGCAAAACTCTGCACTGTACTCCTCCTATATTATACAGCTGCTCCCCAGTCCTCCCCACAATTAAGCAATAAAGCACAATCAAGTTCAACAATAAACGGAGAGGACGCCAGCCACGTCCTCTCCCTAACATTTCCAATGCACGAGTGAAAATGGCGGCGACGCGCGGCTGCTTATATAGAATCCGAATCTCGCGAGAATCCGACAGCGGGATGATGACGTTCGGGCGCGCTCGGGTTAACCGAGCCATACGGGAGAATCCGAATATGCCTCAGACCCGTGTAAAAAGGGTGAAGTTCGGGGGGGTTCGGTTTCCGAGAAACCGAACCTGCTCATCACTAGTCATAATCCTGACAGCCATTGACCGACAGTCAAAATACTGACATGGTTAAAATACCGACATTCCTTAAGCCAACATGTTCAAAATGCCGACATAGTCAGGATACCAACATTTGAAATGCTGACATGACAAAATGCCGACATGCACCAATCAGCTGCTCTGTATCATTTTAGAGTATGCAAATAATACATGTTATGTCAATGCTGACTGGTTGCCATGGGCAACTTCTCCACTGGCTCACTTCTCCACTCTTATCGCTGCTTCATACATTTACTCCCTGAAGAGGTAAGAGCCGAAACATCTAGCTTGCAATGAGCCATCGATGTTTGTCACACCTCATCGACAACCACATTAACCAATCAGAATACAAATATCTAGGAGATTTATCAAAGCTTGTAGAGAGATAAAGTACCAACCAATCAGCTCCTGTCATTTTTCAAACACAAACTGTAAGATGACAGTTCAGGGCTGATTGCTTGGTACTTATCTCTCTGCACTTTACTAATTTTACTAACATGGGAGAGTAAGATGTGATATTGCCCATAGCAATCAATCAGATTCTGCTTCTCATTTATCTAGCACCTTCTAGATCAGTGGTCAGGGAACTTTTTTACCCTTCACCCCAAATCAAATATTATTGTGCATACATACTGGTTATCACTGTTTATGTGGCATTTCTGAGATAGTGTGTGTGTGTGTGTGTGTGTGTGTGTGTGTGTGTGTGTGTGTGTGTGTGTGTGTGTGTGTGTGTGTGTGTGTGTGTAAGTAATATATATATACCTCATTGTTTTTTTATTTTTTTATGTTTGCCAATTATTTTTTTGGCAATGAATGGGTTAATTAACACTTTCTCCTCAAAACACCAGAATGAATGTAAGAAAGATGGATGAGGGGGGGACACGACTTTTAGGAGACAGATGGTCACATCCTCACCTCAGTAATGTCAGTGGGAATTTCCCACTGTTATGTGGCCACTGTCTGATCCTGCGGAACTCCATCAGCGGTCAGCCATAGAACACTTCAAGTTCTGTGTGTGGGTTGGCGGGCCGCGGGCGGGAGGACAGGACAGCGCAGGGCGGGCGGGCGTGAGGGAGCGCGGTGTGACATCAGCACGTCACACCGCGGCCAGGAACACAGCACAGGGCGGCCAGGAGCACAGCGCAGGGCGGGCAGGAGGGAGCGCGGTGTGACATCAGAACATCACATAGCGAGCCCCTGTTCCCTGACCACTGTTCTAGAAGATAATACTTGGAATCTGATAAGGGCAACATCCCATCTTAAATAGAACTCCCATCTTAGTAAATGTAACCCCAAAGTTTTGATAAATCCAGGGGCTCATTTTGTAAGGGATAGATTGTAAATGGAAAAGTAAGGTAAATTCTATAAATGTCAGAATGTGATGTAGGAGTAGGAGTCGACATGCGTTGTGTCCAAATTGTAATAAAATAAAAAAAATTGCCTCTGACAGATAAAAATAATAAAAATAATAAAAAAAAAAAAAAGGATTAAGGGGTTAAGCACTCATGTAAAGGAATTAATTCGCAAAACGTAGAGCTCGGGGGCCAAATGGTTGAGACTGCACACTGCTCCCACACATCGCGGCGTGATATTCCTCTACCCCCTTCAGCTCCATTCCCTTCGGAAGGCCTCAAGGTGAGCAACAGTTTTTTGTTTCCTTGACAGCAAATGGCAGGCTGGTGACATAATGCTAAGAAGAGTGGTGCGTGGCTGGGTGCAGTGAGTGAGTGTGTCAGGGTTACGTCGCCATGGTGATACAGCAATGCTTACGTAACCCAGGAAACCAGTGGAGGCTCGTGCCAGCCATGATGTGACATTCCGAAAAACAGTCCATGGAGCGGGAAGGAGGGGGGGGGGGGGTATTTACTCACCAGTCTGGCCAAGAGACAACGTAATACAGTTGTCTGAGGATCCGTGCTCTGCGTTACTGTAATGTGAATATATTTATACGGTTGTGATGATGTCTTTGAGGTGAATACAGGGTAGGTGCAAGTACATGTGAACAGAATCTGCAGATTACGGTCAACTCTGCAGGAGCAAAGGGGTTAAATGAGTCCAGTTTTGGACTATTCCTACTTTTAGGTACTAGGTGATCGGCAAAGCAAAGATCAATATACTTTTGCCGAGTGCTTTTAGGAAAGGGCAATTCTCTGAAGATATCCAACGAGGGTCTGCAGGGTATTAGCGGATATACTGTATTATCACATTTGTTCAGACTGGCGTTTTTAAGTTTTAGAAAAAACGCTCTATGCGATGGCTCTCCCAGTAGCATGGACAATGCAAGCGTTTAATATCAAGTTATGTACTCAGTGGCGTAAGTTTGTCCCAGTTGCCCGGAGGCAAGAAAAATGTTGGTGCCCCCTATATATCTCCTATATAATAGCCTTATTCTGTGACCTTGTGATTCATTTGCTAACGCTGGGCGGAGTCACAACACTGGGCGGAGTTATTCAAATGAGTCACAGAGATCTGGCCAAATCTACAGGAGACTAGGAGCAGAAGCAGATAGCATGGGCATTGGGCATGGCACAGGCAGGGGTGCAGACCTCCCAGCTTTCTGCAGGAGCTTTCTCCAGGCAGAAGGAGGGAAACACACTCGGTGAAAAGGGGGCGTGGCTTCACGGGAGGGCCCCCGTTTTCGTCAGTGAGGGGGCTTGCCCAGCGCTCTGTGAGCTGCTGGCATGCCCCCAGGGGCTGATTATGAGTCCAGGGGGCACAGGGTACTTGAGACAGGGGAGCCCTATCTCATTGCTGTGCCTGCTGTGGGTTGAGGGCGTGGCCTAATTGCGGCCCGCGCGGCCACGCCCCCTTATGCAAATTCCGATTTTTATTTTTATTTTTTTAATGGGATTTTGGCCCCTCAGCTAGGGCTAAATCCAGAGGAGGTGGTCGCTCCCCCCTACACACCCGCACAGGGAGAAGAAAGCAGGGAGACTGCTGCCTCCCTGCAACACCACAGACCTGCCAATATGCAGCAGCGTGTGCTGACTGTAACACAATGCTGCCGCTGTTGCTGGCAGGACGGGGGGAGCTTCTGAGCTGGGACAGAGCTACTCCAGCCGGGGGCCCCCTAAAACTGTGGGGCCAACGGTACGTATCCCCTGGCCACCCCCCCCCTTAATCCGGCTCTGCTGCTGGAACCCCCCCCCCCGTAATCCGTACCCCCTGATGCCCCCTCTCCCTCTGTCTCCACTATTTACCTCTGCTCTGCTAAGCAGAACAGCGAGTACAGGAGCTTTCCAACTGCCCCCCCCCCACCGCCGGACACTGCGACCCGCGGGTGGGACAGCGGGACAGACCCCAAAAAATGGGACTGTCCCGCAAAAATCGGGACATTTGGGAGGTATGGGGGTGTGTGAGGGGTATGTCATAAAGACAGACGGGCACCGGCTCACTGTGTGCTTGACCCCCCACATCGGCATACTCAGCAGGGTCTCTCTGGTGCGGAGGAGCGTCACTTTCTGACACACTCCACGCTTCTTAGCTGCAGTTTAGTGGGGCACCTGCCGCTGTGCAGGTTCCATACTGCCTCTGTTATCTCCAGCCCCAGCAACCCCACCGCTAGCTGCAGCACTGCCACCCGCAGTGGAGTGCGCCCAGCTCATTCACACACTTTAGCTGGCGGGTAGCGCTGCAGAAATCCGAGCTGCTTGCAGGCTCTGACCCACTCCTCCCTCCAGCCGCAGCGTCTCCTGGGAGCTAACCAGTCACTCCCAGTCTCCCCTTACCACAGTGCCCGGAAGCCGTGAGGTCCGCGCCACGTGCATGCTATGACCCCCTCCTCCCTCCAGCCGCAGCATCTCCTGGGGGCTAACCAGTCATTTCCAGTCTCACCTTACCACAGTGCCCGGCAGCTGCGCGAGGTCTGCGGTGTGTGACTGAGGAGGGGGGGAGGGATGCGGACTGGCAGAGAAAGCAGGACTCCAGCCTGAGAGAGTCAGCCATGCCAAGTCTCCAGCAGCAGCAGATCCCAACAGGTTGGAATGGAACAGCAGCAGCCAGCAGCAGTGACTCCGGTAAGACACATCTGTCTGTCACCACTGTTTTGTCCCTAATACCAATCTCTCCCGTGCCCTGTGTTCTGTCATGTCCCTGTCACCCCTGGCCTTGCCCTGCCACCCTTATTCTGGCCCTTTCACCCTTATCCTGGCCCTTTCACCCTTATCCTGGCCCTGTCACCCTTATGCTGGCCCTGTTACCACTATCCTGGCCCTGTCACCCCTGTGCTTGCCCTGTCAACCCTATACTGGCCCCGTCACCCCTGTCCTGGTCCTGCCGCCCCTACCCTGGCCCTGTCACCCCTATCCTGTCCCTATCATTTCTGTCCTGGCCCTGTCACCCCTGTCCTGGCCCCGTCACCCCTGTCCTGGCCCCGTCACCCCTGTCCTGGCACCGTCACCCCTGTCCTGGCCCCGTCAACCCTGTACTGACCCTGTCACCCCTGTCCTGGCCCTGTTACTGCATACCCTCCAACTACCTTTTATGGCATGTACAGTACCCGCAGCGCCTCCAGACCTCTCCCCAATGCACTACACCTCCGCACCTTCCCCTCCACCACATGCGGCACTCCACCCCTCCCCCACATGCTGTGCCTCCAGACCCCCTACACCACCTGTGGCTCCCACTCCTCCACCCCTTCACCACCCACAGCACCTCCAGGCCCCTTCCACCATTCACCCCCCTTATACGTCTCCCCCCACACCTGCCCCCCTCCACCCGCAGCATCTGCAGACACCCTCCTCCATCAGCGGTCCCCCCCTCACCCACCCCTCCCCCACCAATGGCACCCCCGCACCTGCCCCTCCACCACCTGCAGCACCTCCGGACCTCCTTTCCCATCCGCCGCAACACCCGTACCTGCCCCTACCCTACCCATGGTGCCTGCGGTCCCCTACCCAACCCCCGGCACACCCATCCCACAGCACCTCCGGAACCCTTCACCCATCCACAACATCCCCACACCTGCCCCTCTCCCACCCGTGGCACCCCTGCCCCTCCCCCACCTGCAGTGCCTCCGGACCCCTCCCCCATCTGCATCCCCCACTCCTCTGCCCCTCCCCCACACGCAGCACCTCCCGAACCTTCCCCATCCGGGCCCCACCCCCACTTCTGCCTCCCCTCCACCCGCAGCATCTACAGACACCATCCGCAGTCCCCCCCGCACCCGCTACATTCTGTACATCGTGCCCTGCAGGTGCTGTTCACGCTGTCGCAAGGGGCTGCTCCTCCTTCACCATCGCACGCCCTTTCATTGTGCAATATTTAACCACTAACAAAGGAATGCAGGTAATACTCCATATAATACAAATATTAAACCCCAGAAAGGCATGCAAGGGTTAAGGGGGCGTAGCCCCTTGCGACGGTGTGAAGAGCGCCCGTAGGGCGCGATGAAGCACCTAGTATATATATATATTTATTTTATTTTAATTTTTTTTTGCTCCTGCATAGCAAGCCTGCAGATTCTAACTATATATGGCGCTACTACAAAACCGTTGCAACTAGGCAGATCTATGTAGGGATCCAGCCACACACTACATAGATCTGCTCAGTCACTCACAATGCTGAATATTTCTCTGACAATTAAACTGCAAGTGTCATAGCCAGGATTAGAACCCACAACCTATTACACTGGAAGCATGCACCTTACTGATGAAGATATCTGCTCTTGCATAGGAAGCCGTTCCAGGGCTGCTTGCGGCTAATTGAGTTTGGCCCTTATAGTCTCCAATGGTGTGAATAATAATAATAATAATAATAATAATAATTGCAATTGTTATTTAAAAACCCAAAATATTTAATTTATTTATCATTTATTTATTTGTAGAGTACTTCAGTGTTGCACAACATTTTATGGAGCTTGTTCAGATCATTCACATCAGTCCCTAGGCCTGGAGCTTACAGTCTAAGGGGGGAATTCAATTAGCCGCAGTAGATTACAACAGGCTATTTGATCCTCTGGGGCTGTCCAATTAACCCCAAAACTGGCTGTCAATGGGGATTTTTTTTCACCTGCCTCAGCGGGTTGAAAAATAATCCCCGATAATTAGCCCTGTTTTCACGAATCGGGCAGTGAAAACACATAGGTCTGTGAACTTCTCACGGATTCTATGGGCGGGATGTAATGCAGGCAGAGTTCAGCAGCCGTGCAGGATGCTGGTAGAATGTGTTGTTTTTTTTTAAGGGGTAATCACTTACAAGGCAAAACCAAGCCTTGTAAGTGGTTGTCCCCTTAATAACAAAGTAAGAGTTTGACTGTCACCCCGCACGGCCACCGTACTCTGGCAGCATTATATCCCGCCCAATGTGTTTAAGCCCAAAAAAATGCGCTCTAATTGAATAGCCGAAAGCAAAACATCTGAACATCTGGAAAAATTGCTAGCCCCCCCGTTTTTTCCTAAACTATTAAGTCTTTAGCTAATTTTAAAACATTGGATCTAGTTATCTTAGATGTCACCATATGATTATCTCCCCCCTCATATCCTTTATGCGTTGTTGTTGTTTTTTATAAATAAATGGAGAAAAAATAATAGTGAAGGTTTTTTGTTTTGATTTTGATTTTTTTTTCAGAATTCCACTGTAATACCTAAACTACTGTATACCTATGTACTTTAATACCTACACTTTTCTATGCCTATATACTGTAACAGCTGCACTGCTATATACGGGTTGAGTACGAAATCCAGGCAGTTGAAATTCCAATGATTGGGATGCCGATGGATCTTGGGAAGTATTTTAACCCTAACCCACCCCTTCTGCAGCCTAACCGTCCACCCCCACACAAACCGGGAGCATCAGCGATGCCGGAGTTAAGTATTGCTTCAAGTTCAGACACTGGCTTTAGTCGGTGGCTATAATTAACCTGCCCTACCTCGTTGCCTCCAGAACACACCCTTGCGGGGCTATTATGTTTTTTTTTTTTTTTTCCCCTGTCTGGGGCTAATGTGTTTTATTTGTTTCCAACGGGGACCAATGTGTATGTTTTTTGTTTGTGGAGTCCAATGTGTGTGTTTTTGCCTGTAGGGGCCAATGTGTTTTATTTTTCTCTTGTACAATGTTTTTTTGTCTGCGCATGAATCCCGATAGTGTGTGTATAACGTTGCAGTACAGATTCAGACACACGCAGTAAGAAGTGTATTAGATATGTGTTGGGCATTCCTAGGCGGTTTAAGGGGGTTGGCTAATCAAACGCAGATTTAATGTAGTATGGGCGTGTTGCTAAAAGTGGTTGCATATAGAGACATTGAATTGCTCACATTGGAGGCCATACTCAGATGGATGATGTGTACCTAGCATGGGGATGGTGAAAGTTTCAATGGTGCAACTGATGGTTTCATCTAAAGACACACAAAGCAAGATTGCAGCATTTACAGACGCTGACAGTGGCATCTCAGTCCTTGCATATTCAGATGCACAGGCGTACACCAGGAAAGAGCATTGCAGCGTCATTAGCATGAAATGCAGCAAAAGACGCAAGGAAGACCGCAACTGCATCTAACTCAGAATTAGGCCCTATAAGGGGTTGGGGGCGAGAGACCGGCGCTCGGTATTCCGGCGGTCAGCATATCGACCTGGGATCCCGGCAGCAGAATCTCGGTGGGGGAGGGGGTAGCGCAACAAAGCCCCTTGCAGGCTCGCCGCGCTCACCACACATCGGGCTCGCCACAGGTTCTATTCCCGCTGTATGGGTGTTGTGGATACCCACAAGTGAGAATAGTCCCTGTGGGTTGGCAATCTTTCTGCCGGCATATTGATCGCATGGGATCCTGGCGTCGGCATGGTGACCACCAGGATCCCTTGCGCCAGTCACATGACCACATCCCCTATAAGGAGGGTATCCTAGGAATGGATAAAAATAATATTGGGAATCCATATAGGAACTCCTCACATTGGATATAGCCCCCAAATCTGTTTGTGTGTTCTCTTGCCTGGACAATCTGCCAGTAAGGATCTGTATCAATATATCTATGTACGTATAATGATATTGCATGTGTATATTCATGAACCCTTCCATGACAGCATTCCACTCTAGGAGCATTGTTCAGTGATTATACAGGAATACATGACATGTCTATTCATGCTGAGTTTACTTATTGCTATGAAACCGCAGAGAGGCCACTGTCAGCGTATTATACCTTAGAGATGTGGTCCGGACTATGGAGAGATTGAAAGAAGGGAGCAACAAGGCTGTAGATGTAATCCATGCCTGTATGTATGGCTAGAATATATCCTGACATGTAATGTTGCAATTAGGGAGGCCAATCCCGGGATCGGGATCGGCGGGATCCCGGGATTTGGGCCCAAAAATGCCGGGATTTGAATCCCGGGATTGGAGCATCCAATCCCGGGATTCACGGGATTATACTGCGCATGCGCGGGAGGGTGGGCGTAAGTAATAGTACTTACTAATATTAGGCGAGCAGCAGCCATGAACAAGTTGAACGCGGTGGCACTTCAAATGTAGCGCCGGCCGCCAGCCAATCAGAGCTGGCGGACCGGCAGCCAATCAGGGAAGCTGCAGCGGCAGCCAATCAGGAGTGACTGCTGCGGCCGCTTCCCTGATTGGCTGCCGGTCCGCCAGCTCTGGTTGGCTGGCGGCTGGCGCTTCATTTGAAATGCCTCCGCGTTCAGTGTGTTCATGGTTGCCGCCCGCCTAATAGTAAGTACTATTACTTACACCCACCCTATCTCCCTCCCTCCGTGCAGTCAGTGGTGCTCCCTACAGCCTTGCTCCCTCCCACGCCGCTACCAACCCTCCCTGCCGCGACCTACACCCTCCTTCCTATCTCCTGCACCGCTACTTACACTCTTCCTTCCTCCCGCACCGCTACCTACACCCTCCCTACCTCCCGCACCGCTACCTACACCCTCCCTACCTCCCGCACCGCTACCTACACCCTCCCTACCTCCCGCACCGCTACCTACACCCTCCCTACCTCCCGCACCGCTAACTACACCCTCCCTACCTCCCGCACCGCTACCTACACACTCCCTACTTCCCGCACCGCTACCTACACACTCCCTACCTCCCGCACCGCTACCTACACACTCCCTACCTTCCACACCGCTACCTACACACTCCCTACCTCCCGCACCGCTACCTACACACTCCCTACCTCCCGCACCGCTACCTGCACCCTCCCTCCAGCACTGCTCCCTACAACTTTCACTGATCCCTACTGCAATCCCGGGATCCCGGGAATCCCGGGATTGACCGTTTTTCAATCCCGAATCCCGGGATTGAAAAAACGTCCCGGGATTGGCCTCCCTAGTTGCAATGAGACCCAAACTCAGTAGGAAGCTTTAGGCCGTATTGTATCACCCCAAACGTCATGTCAAATCCAATGACACTGCTTTGTGTTATTTATCCCTGTATTGCTCACCCATTCTTACAGTAACATAATAAATAGCCCCGGGCTCCTCTTAGCATGAAATAGATTGTTGTCTGTCAGCCTAGTAGTGCCCAAAGCCTTCAGTATTTAGCCTTGAGCAACCATGTATGTTCCCTAAATAAATAGTAACATACTTAACTATTTCACCCACCGTCCCCTACTTTCCTCCGGGCTTGGTAATGATGATGCTGCCCCCCAGCACCCACTGCCGCCCCTCTTAAACTTTGCAGTACAGTATCAACAAGCAGCTCCATTAGTTTGGCTAATAAAAAGTAATTGCGTTTGAAGTGCTCGATCATGTCGGATGTGTAGAGGTACATGTAGCAGCACGGGTGGACTGGACAGAGGGCCCACAAGGAAGTTCCCTGCTGGGCCGATGTGCATGTGGGGCCTGTTTTCTTTCTTGACATGTGATGGGTGGTGCTGCCGCCATGGTTACACGGTATACCTCTGGTGCTTCCCATGTGAGGCCACTTTTAAAGTTCCCAATCTGCCCCTGTGTAGCAGCCATAACCTTAGAGTTTCAGTCTGCTACTGTATGTGGAGAGGCTATAGGATGGGGCAAGTGCTGGGCCAGAAAAGTGGTGGCACGGATAAGCACCTGT